>NW_014040855.1:1009910-1017134 GCF_000293215.1 Trichosporon asahii var. asahii CBS 2479 | reverse complement strand
GGCGCCGCACCTGCGCCGCCGCGTAGGGCGCCGCCAGCCTTGCGCGCCGAGGCAGGAACGGGGAGAGAGGAGTATGCTGCGTTGCCGGCCGGCCCCTCAGCGGCGAGAGGCTTGCGGTGGGGGTTCATGCGGGTGTGGATGTGGGTTTGGCTAGGATGAGTATCAAGTGGAGACCATGTCCAGGCGCGGTTGTTTGTTTTGGTGTTGTTGACATGTTGGGCCAAACGGAAGCAAATCCCAACCACTAATGTATGGTCACGTGATATACATACGACCCCCAAGTGCTACCCTCGATCCAACTATGCATGCATGCATATTCCCGCACAACCGATTAGACATGATACAGACAAGGTCCTAGAGCTTCTTGAGGCGTTCAAAGCGGGCGGCGAGATCGTCCTCCGGCGTCGACTTTTTCACAACGCGCGGAACGGCGGCTGGCACTGGCGCGGTCGGCGCAGGTGGTGCAGGTGTCTTCTCGCTCTGCTCCTGCGCAGGCTCCTTGGCGCCCCCAGTCCCGTCACTCCTCCCGGCGCCTTCCTCGTCGTCGTCGTCCAGCCCAATCTCCGCGTCCAGAGGCTCCACCCCCTCGATCTCCCCGGGCTTGAGGGCGGACACATAGTTCACACCGTAGCCGCGCGCAATCTCGCCGAGGTACGCGTCGACGAGGTCGGCAGGCGGACGATACACGGCGAGCTTGGAGAGGATGCGTGGCGGGACGCTGTCCGGCGGCGGGTCCGACGGCTGCAAAGAGAGCGCAAAGGCACGGCCGAACTGGTGTCTGTCAGCTTGTGTCGACAAATGAGTACAAAACTAACCTTGTGCATCAGCATGTCGCGCAACACCTGCAGCTCTTTGAGCTCTGTCCGAGGTGCGGCATACACAATTGCGCACACAGCGTCCGCGATGCTGGCCTCGGGAGTCTCTCCGCTACGAGTCAGCGCGTACGACTGACCAAGGCACTTACGTCGAGGCATCGAGCAGGCCAAAGCGTGCCTGGAGCGTCTCGACGTAGAGCTGGGGTCAGATCAACTACAAGAGAAAAGCAACTGACCTCAAGAAGCTCCAAGAGCTCGACATAGATGTCGTCCTGGATGAGGCCCTCTACGCGAAGGCGCGCTGTCTCTGTTCGGTTCTTCTGCAACAGGTCGGCAATGTCGCGCCGTGACTTTTTGGCCATTGCGAGCTTCTTCTCCTGCAGTGTCCGTAGGCGCTGAATGGAGAGCTTTATCTGGACCTAGATGTGTGTTAGCCGCATACGACATTGCCGGGGCCCGAGGACGTAGGACTCGCGTGACGACGCCGAGAGCTGCGCCGAGAGTTGGTAGACTCGGAGCTCTCCACGCAAGTGATCCTTTGCCCCAAGCGTCTCTCACCTTTGCTCTGGGAGCGTTCCACTGCAGCATGTTGGGCGGCATGATGCTGGCAGCACTGGCGAGTTGCGTGGAGAGGTGACGGGTAATGGGATGAGACAAGAGATGGATGCAGCCGTACAGTCGCCGCCGCCGTAGTCGATGTCGTCACCGTACAGGGGGGGCCGGGGGGCCGGTCGCTGGGCTCATGAACCGACGGAAGCAAAATGTTGACAGACTGAGTCTCGACTAGGTCGAGAAGGGCCGACACTTGAGAGTGTTGACCACTGATCATCCACCATGCACCACAAGGAGCCCACAACACATCTCTACCGCGCCCTCTTGCGTGAACTGCGCCTCGGAGTACGTCGAGCACAGCGTGTGCATCGTGTCGGGAATAAACGAGCAGAGCTGACAATCTCAGTCGCCGAAGAAGCGTGCAGAGCGCAACCCGCTCATCGGGCAGCAGTTGCGGGCAATGGTCGACGAGGCGATCCAGCGGCCGCACCCGCAGAACATTGATCGTGCTATTCTCGAGGCCCGCGACTTTTTGCGCTCGGCACGGATACATGCGGTGAGTGTGGCGAGCAGCTGGGCCGATGTATCTGGCGTCAGTTGCTGCCGGACATGATTTTATCTTCGTCTAACAAGCAGGAACTCTTGCAGCGATACAACCCGACATTGGGGATGAGCGAGGAGGAGCGCATCCACGCGACAGCGCGTCGGGTCGGCCTTGACACGCCCATCGAGTACAAGGCATAGGCGCCCCCTTGAGTCAAGTCCGAGAGGAGCCGTGGGTCCCTACTGGCGCGTCCTCTGCTGCGAGGTCAACCTGCCACCCTCACGGGTCGATGTTGCCTCGCCCCTCTCCTCTGGTCTCTAGACGTGTGCCGGCCTGTGGTCGGCTGACGTCGGTGCGAGGCGAGGCGACTTCAGCACTGCTCCGTAATTTTATCATGCATATCATTGTGATCCTCAGTCCGACACCTCGTCGGTGACCTCCGCTTGGTTTATGCCATTTCCCTGTCTGTTATGATACCTTTCCTCGGTCCTCTCCTCGCTGTCATACGGTTTGCGCACGCGATCAAGAGCTCGCTTGCTAGTTATTGAGGACTGATGGTTGGCTCGCTCCAAGCTTAGCTTGACCCTCTCTCCCTCTCGGCCGCCTGCCTGCTTGCCTGCCTGCTGGGTGGGTACAGCTGGGTGGCTCCGATGTGATCGGATCAGTCGGTGGAATTTTCAGTATTGCAGTACTTGCGAGGTGCGACGCGACTTTTGCCAGGTCTGATAACAATCTTTACACTACTCTTCTATCCGTTCTCTGCAACTCCGTCTCTGTCTCCGTCTCCGTCTCCGTTGCCGGCACACAGATAGCCCATCATGTCTCCTCCCATGTACGTCCGCCGTTTGTGACAGCGCGCAAGCATGCGCCCTCCACGTCGCTGTTTGCGCTGAGGGCGCATATCTTGCGGCTCCCCATCCTCGCCGCTGGGTATTGTCGACTGACCCACCCGCAGGCTCCGTCTGTCGTACAACGACATCCACAAGGCCATCCAGGCCTCGGCGCCCAAGATCATGGCCGACTTCTGTAAGTCCTGCGAGCCACAGCGGAGTGGCACGAGCGGGGCCCGAGCGGGGTGCGCTGCAGCGTCGGATCAGCAAACCCCCCGGCGTTGGGGTTGCAGCTTTGCAGTGGTCCCAAAGCGCATACCCATATCCCCGGCCGTAAACAGCCTGAGAGCGACATCCTGACACTTGCAGCCCCGGACCTGTTCATCGCCATTGGTGGCGGTGGTTTCATCCCCGCGCGCATCCTCCGCTCGTTCTGCAAGACATCGCAGGACGGCAAGAAGCGCAACATTCCCATCCAGGCTGTCGGCCTGACTCTGTACGAGTCGCTCGGTGGTGTGAGTGTTGGTGCAGGCTGGTCGGGCGAGCCAGCTTTTGTATCTCCCTCAACGACGCTCCATTCTAACATTTTTGCCCAGATCGAGGAGGTTGCCGGCAACGAGGTTGTGCGCGTGCAGTGGATCGACTTTTCGACGCTGGGCTCCAAGCTCAAGCACGGCGGCCTGCTCGGGCGCCGCATCCTCGTCATTGACGAGGTGGACGACACGCGCACTACGCTCGTCTACACGATCCGCGAGCTGCAAAAGGACATTGAGAAGCAGCTGAGCCTCGTCGAGGACGCGGCCGAGCGCGAGCGCCTGCGCGCTGCCACCAAGCTCGCCATCTTTGTCGTGCACAACAAGCTCAAGCCAAAGGCCGGCGAGGTGCCCGAGGGCGTGCAGTACTTTGCGGCCGTCGACACGCCCGACGTCTGGCTCGCCTACCCCTGGGAGTGTGAGACCGACATTGACGAGCACGACGCGCTCCGCTCCGAGAACCCCGCCATCTAGATTGCTTAGAATGGCACCAAAGCAGCAAGCAAACGTGCTCGTTCATGCGTCTGGCGACAAAAGCTCCAAGTTGGCAGAAGGAACGCAGCATGGCAGGTGTGCTTCACCGCATAATACATAAGGCCGTCCCTGGCCCTGTTGAATGTATGGATAGATCTAGACATGAGTGTGTGGTTGTGGTTGTGGTCGTGGTGTGGTGTGGTGGCGATTACTGCTCGGCCTCGTTCTCGTCCTCGACGCGCTCCGTCTCCTTGCCGTCCTCCCACACAACCGTACGCTTCCCCTCGGAAATGTGCACGGCCATGCGCCAAAACTCCTTGGGGACAAAGCCATTGGCATCCCCAGGCGTGAGCACGACGCCGTTGGCAGACGAGTAGACGGGAATGCTCGCGGCGAGCAGCAACGGGAGGGACAGGAAGATGTGGAGGGTAGAGTTTGGGCGGGGAACTGGATAGTCAGACGGGTAAGCACACCTCGGACTCACGGATACGGTGGTTTCGCAATGCCGGCGCGAGATGAATGTGTTGCCTCTGCATGCGAGACAGCCCTTGCTCCTCTGCGTCTGTCAGCCCGAACCACCCCAAGAAATGCACCCACTGAGTGTGTCCCACAGCTTCCACTGCGTGCCATGTACGAGCAGTCCCGCACGCCGCCGCCCGTCCTCATTGTCCAAGATCGGCTCCAGCATCGCGGCGTCCTCGACCTTGAGTGTGTGGCCCTGCGATGCTCGGATGTACCACGCGCCGCGCTGGTCGCCCTGCTCGCCCTCGGCCGGCGCTGGGAGGGCCACAAACTCGAGCTCCTTCCATGTAGGCTCGACCGTCGTGGCGTCCAGCTGTGCCGCGAGAGCGTCGACGCTCCCTGCAGCAGTTGCTCCTGTCGCCTCGCCATCCGTTGCCTTGGGCGCGGGCTTCTTCTTTGGCGCCTTCGTCTTCTTGGGCTTGGGCGGAGACGGGTCGTACCCATACAAGAGCTCAAAGCGCTTCTTGGCATTCTCATTGACGAGGCGGAATACTGTTGGCCGGTCCACCGCCTTCATCTTTGGCCGCGCGAGCTGTTGTCAGTTTCACATGGAGTGGACAGAAACTCACCACGTCGTCCAAGAGGATCAGGCCGTCCGAGCGCATGTGAAGGCCCTCCTTCTCCGCGCCGTGACGCAGAATGTACGCCATCGTCTTTGACGCTGCGACGTCGGGCGAGTCGTTTGGTCGCGGCATTGCGTTTGTTCGTGTAGCAAGTAGTATGCAGTCTTGTGAGATGTCGAGTCGTTGGTAGCTCGCCAGTTAGTGTCCAACTTGACCCCCCAAGATGCTCCCAGCACACCGACATTTTGCTTCCGTAATAACCTCATGTGTGACGCATTTTAAAGAGAACCCCCCCTTTACCAACTCTCAACAAGCCATTCACGAGCCCCTTCGCGCGAAACATCAAACCGCTACACCCCATCTCCACCCCCACCAACTCGACGACACCATGGACATGGACGACGACGACGCGTTCCTGTACGGCGACGAGCCAGCCCCCGCGCCTGCTCAGGCCGCTGCGCCCGCCGCGGATGTCGCCCCCGCTGCTGCTGACTGTGCGTTGGTGCCGAGTGCACGCGCGCGCGGTGTCTTTGTTGTTCTGAATCTTTCGGACAATACGCTGCGCGCGTTGTGATGAAGAGGGGGAACTAGAGTGCTGACAGGACACAGCGAATGGGGGTAGCAGCAACGCCATTAGCGCGTCCATGGCTGCGTGAGTTGCCTCATTCGAACATCACTAACCATTCAGCTCGCTTGCGGCGTACGGGATCGACCCATCCACTGCTGTCGCCGAGGAGCCGCTCGAGGACGGCGGCGTGGAAGAGGAGGACGAAGACGACTCTGAATCGGACTCTGATGAGGACGATATCAAGCTCGACATGACCACCGGCCCGCAGCGCGTTCTTGACCTCAGGTGGGTCTCCACCGTCATGTGCAAACCCGGTGCTAACAAGGCAGGAAGAAGCAAACACAGTCGACGGCAAACGTCTATGGCATTGGCAAGTGGGCAAAGGCGTCGACGGGCATAGCAGCAAAGCCAGCAGCAGAGCCAGCCAATACGGCGTCATCTGCGCCTCCGGCCGCGTCCCCTGCGAAACGTGAGCTCAATTCCATTGTTCCTGGCTGACAGTAGCGGCTGTCCCGGGCTTGACAGATTACACGCCAACCGAGCGCCCAGGCGTCGCGCAGCCCGCTGCGAGCGCGGCGGCAGCGACTCCTGCGGCAGATGCAAGCCCAGCCCAACCCGTGGCTGGCAACGGCCCGCCCCCCACCACTGCCCTCCCCCACTCGACTCTCGCTGTCCAGACCATTCCCGCGACCGACCCCAAGATTGACGGATCGCAGCCAACTGGCATCATCCCCTCGACTGGAACCTCTGTGTACGACGTCGATGTCGCGCAGTTTGAGGGGTCTGGGCAGATCTGGCGGCGACCGGGGAGCGACCTGTCCGACTGGTTCAACTATGGGTTTGACGAGGTCACGTACCCAAAGTACCTTCGGTACAGGCAGGACATGGAGCAGGGACGGGTCGCGCTCGCTGGCATGCCTGGCATGGGCCCGCTGCCGCCGCAGGTCGCACAGCTCCTGCACCTGCAACAGCAGGGCGCGGGTGACATGAACCCGCAGCTGCAGCAGATGCAGATGCAGCAGCAAATGCAGCAGATGCAGCAGCAGATGATGATGGGCGGCATGGACCCGGCCATGATGTTTGCCATGCAGAACCAGGGCATGGCGGGTATGATGGGCGGTGGAATGCAGCCGCAGCTGCAGCAGGGTAAGCGACAAGTGTAGTGTCGGGGTCTAAACATTCACAGGCTTTGACGGACCAGCAGACCAGGATAACAGCGTGGACGACGACGACAAGGTCAGTTAAAAGCCTGTCCGACGATTTAGCTGATATGGCAGAATGAGGAGCCTGCACCGCAGATGCCCATGCAGACGCAAAACTTTCAGCGAGGGCAGGCGGTCCCGCGCGGCGGAGCGGTCGCACGCGGGATGCCAGCTGTGCGCGGGCGGGGCGGCGCCGCGATGGGCCCGCGCGGCGGCATGCCCCTGTTGCCAAAGTCCAAGGGACGGTTCAAGGACAAGGACCGCGTCAACGACACGGCCGCGGCTGCGGCCGCTGCGTCGCTCGACTATGGGGACCTGGGCGGGGGCGACAGCGGGTCGCGCGACCACAGCCCTGCGCGATATGATCGCGACGAGCGCGACCACGACCGCGGCTCTGAACGCGAGCGCGACAGGTACGGCGACGACGACAGGTACGGCGAGCGCAAGGACCGGGGGCGGTACGGCGAGCGGGATGAGCGTGAGCGTGAGCGCGAGCGCGACCGTTATGGCGAGAGGGAGGAGCGCGGCGACCGCGACCGCGACCGCTACGGGTCTGAGCGCGAGGGGCGCAGCTCGAGCCGGCGCGAGTACGACGACCGCAGCCGAGCTGCAAAAGGACAT
>NW_014040855.1:995413-1006850 GCF_000293215.1 Trichosporon asahii var. asahii CBS 2479 | reverse complement strand
GGTGCCGACTCCAGCCCAGCCCACGCCCCCGGCCCCGCCCAAGCCCCCGGCCCAGCCTCCGCCCAGTCCGCCTCCGCTGGTCCCAGTCCGACCGACTCGCCCATGCTCGCCCCGACGCCGCGCGACCTCGGACTCGGCCTTGCGCCATGCCTTGGCCGCGCGTTGGCCAACGGCACTCCAGCAGTCACCCCCCCGCTCTCGCTGGGCGGCGGGTACAGTCTTGGCGCGGCGTCGCCTGGCACTCCCGACACCCCCAATTCTGCCAGCGCGGTCGCCACCGTGGCCACTACTGCTGCAGCGGGCACGACCACCCCAGCCAGCTACTCCCGTCCGCCGTCAACCCGTGCCCTCAGCCTGCAGCTCGGTCGGCGCACCAGCGCAGCCTCGCTCCGCTCCGAGGACGGCGTCGACGTGTCCAAGCTCGACCTGCGCCCCGTGTGCACCCCTCCAGCTGGCAGCGCGCCGCTCCCCGATTTCCCCGCGCATGCCCCGGCCGTGCACAACATGCATGGCGCGGCGCATAATGGTCAGCACCACAATGGCCACCCCATCCCCATCGGTTCCCCTGGCGCGGCACTTCGGCACCGCAGGGCGAGTTCGACGTGTGGACGCAGTGTCAGTGGGAGCCCGAGTTCGAACGGCACGGGGGCAAACACGCCCACTGACGGGTCGTCGCACGGCACACCAGCCCTCCCGCACAGCAATGCAAGCCCCGGAGGCACCCCCGTTGTCGCCCCGCTCCCGCTCCCACTCGCGGGGGCGCCCACCCTCGCCGAGACGGGTATGCGTCTCTCGCCGGACAGTTCGCACCCGAGCGGACAGCTCGAGCGCAAGTCGCCGCGGCCGCGGCTGGTGCGCCTCGACTCGTTTGGCGGCGAGGGGCTCGAGCGCAAGCCGAGTACGCGCCGGGCGAATCTGGATGAGCATGAGCATGAGGATATCCCCGAGGGTGTGATTGTATGATGCGCCTGCTGATGCGCTCCCCGCTTTAGTTTCTGTATTGTTGATCCAATCCCACCGCCGCTCCTGGCTGCCCCCCCCCCCCCCGTAGACCATAGCGTAAGCTCCCACATTATCAGTTACCAAGACTTTGTACAAAGATATACCATATAACGAGCCTGTGACGATGCATATAGTGACACTGAGAACGCTGGAGCAAAAGGCAAACCAGAGTGGCACTCCCTTTAGTGCTGCACAAGTCCCTCCATCGCCACTTCCACACTGTATCCTCATGCATTCCGCAGTGTGACCTTGACCGTTGTACTAGAGAAGCATTGAGCGGACAAAGCGGACAGCAAGCATCGCTCAGCCTGTGCGATAGGTTTGCCATCCAGTGGCGTCACAGTGAGACGGTCGGTTCTTCTTGTGTGTCTTCTTTCTGCAAGCTGGAAGCACTGGGTCTTGGGATCTCGGGGGACAGATGCTTTAGGATCGCATTGTACATCTGTACACTGAATGCAGTCCTGGCGTCCCCATCCTCCCACATTTGACAATGCCTTGCACCCACACCACTCACACTCACGCGCACGCGCACCCCGTCGACTTTCGGCAGATTGATCCTGCTCGCCAGCCTTGCCCCAACACTCCAGATGGTTAGTCCGTTTAACATAATACCCTCCATTTCCCCAAGACTCGCAATGGGACAGACAGGCTTACTTGTGCCACAGGAATCCACACATGGGTGTTCAACGCCCAAGACCCCATGATGTCGCATTGCAGCGCTTGCCAGGTCTTCTTCCTTTCTTAGAAAGAGATACCTTTCATATCACAGCGTTGCACGGAGTACAGTGTGTGGCACCGCAGCACGTATGAAGTCTGACGCATATCCAAGCCCAAGTCGAGTGCGATGTGCAACAGTAGGCCCACACTCATGCCACCGGTTAAAGTTTGTTTTAATCTTTCATTTTCTCATATTTTTCTGGATTTTAACATCTGCCTTTCGAAATCCTCTTGCATTCTCGCTTGCAGCTTGCATCTTTGATATCTCTGGTGCAGTAGGAACACATTCTCGCCCTTGTCTGGGGTGGTGTGCAGTACAGATACGCATTCATGGATACTACGAGATTTTTTTTTGTTTGTTTGTTTTTTTCTTGTCTACTGGTCCTACGTGACATGCATTTGCGCTCAAACATGGCACACGGAAAGGTTGCAGTGCTTGCAGATGAAACACTGGTAGGCGCAACTCCACTCGAACACGTGCCGGCCTGTGTGGTGAGTTAGCATGCGCAAAAGGTACAAACAGAGCCGAGCCTTGGTACCAACCATTATTCTTGTTGCAAGGGGGGACTGGAATCATGTGGTCGCGAGAGTCGACGGGGTGGGAGATGGTGGTGGTGGTGGTGGTGGTGTTGATAGCCATGGTGCAAGTTGTGCAAGTCTGATGACGGACATTGTACATCTCTTCTCGCTCGTTTATGTATTGAGCGAGATGGCCACGAAATGCCTGTCGAGCGGCACTGGGACGCCGTCATGTTCGCAAGACCGGAGGTGTGAGACGGGACAACTGTGGAATGAGCGAGTGCCAAACGCCACAGTCGGTGTTCATGGCCCCGCATGCCGCAACGGCCGTACTGATTACCCAAAGTATGCAAGCAGGCTCCATTATGTTGTTGCTCCGTGCATCTCGCACACAAAGTGAATGAATGGTGATTCGATTCTCACCCACCAGCCAGGAGTCATGTGGGACGCGCCACGCCGTTGGCGGTGTTGCTCAGTCCGCCCCACTACGAGGTGAGCGATATGGAAGTTGGAGTAGCTTACTTTGTACATGCATGGCTGGTCAGAGTGGACATGGCGGTCTCCAGCGGCCAGGTCCTTCGAGACTGGAAGGAAGCAACAGCAACACAGCTACCACCTCTACCTCTGGCGACAATGCCTCTCAGTTTTCTCAGCTTCCCCAAGGGCCACCGCCCCAACTACCCCAAGGGTGGTTAGTGATTGCACAGTCACTGTCTTGATTCCTGCGTGGGTGTACTGGCTCGCAACTCGTACCACGCAAGTGCAACTCTATGCCCAACTTGGTTGATTGCCGCCCCACGTGCACCGAGTGGTACCGCACCTCGGTTCCCGACCCGGAGTGATCCTTTCCGATGTGAGCCCTGTCGGCATGTCCTCTACTCTACCCCGCAGGCAAGTGATGCAAGACCTTAGCGGCGAGTCAAGGGCGGAAGAGGACAGAGAGCGTCTGTGTCCAAACAGTGTCATGTTTCTGACAAGAACGCAAGTGTGCATTGTCCATTGACTGCCGAGACCGCAGTGGTGGGCATGCATGAATATTATATAGACCCGGGGACGCAACCAACATCAAAGCCGCGTGTCCGTACCGCAGCTGTCCTCCAAATCAACAACATGGTCGCCACGTCGCGCGCGCTCTTCAAGCTCGTAGGCCAACCAGGATGAGGTCCCGCGGGGCGTCGATCGCTCAGCTCGGCCCCTCCCCACCTCCCCACCTATCTACCCGCAGCGCAGCAGAAGGAGAGCGAGAAGCAACAGACAGTGCCCAACCTCTCACAGCAATTCCAATCAGCGCAGCACCCGCAGTGGCACTGCCCGCTGCCGCACGGGGGGTCGTCGTACTCTGGTTCGTGCTGCTGCCGGTTCTTCATCCCATGCCCGGCGCCGGCGGCAGCGGTGGTGGTCTTGTCATTCGCAGACGCGCTTGATGAGCGCGACATGGCGGGCGCGAGGGCCTGGGCGGGGTCAGCGGCGTGTTAGTTGTCAGTAGGGTCGATGGGCAGCCAGCAGCCAGCATGACATGGCATGACTTGCTTGTTTGCCTCTTGGACGTACCGGCTGCGCAGTGATGAAGTCGTTTGTGCTACTGGGTCAGGAACGGGAAACATCAGGATTGGGATCCAGCAATCCACAGCGTACGCGCTAGTCCTCCGCGCAGTACGCACCTGTTGTCGTTGGCGGACATGATGATACAGCTACTGCTGTCCCGAGTAGATGACAAGATGAGATACAGAGGATGACAAGATGTACAAAGTGGATCTATAAGATGTATCAACAAGACATCGGGGGGGGGGGAGGGCGGGATGATCTCAGATCTCAAGGGGATCTAGGATCTTGGCACACCGCCCCGCGTCCTGGTCTAATTCAAATGGCCGATTGTTGGAGCATGAAACCCCCAAGAGGGTCTCACACCATGGCAGTCACTCCCGCAAACACAGCCGCCACCAGCCACCCAACGTGCACGCGGCGGGGTGCTGCGCCAGACGCGGTGCCGCCACTACCGCCACCACTGCCGCTTCCGGCCTTGGGTCGCCCATCCTCGCAGGGGAAGCCATACCACGGTTGGTCGCGCCAGCAGTACCGGCTGTACTTTGCGTTGGGGACAGCACCTGCAATGGACGCCTTGAGGCGGTCGGCCGAGATGCGCTTCTTGGGTGTCAAGCCCGTCCAGGACGTGCTCGCCCAGCTGTCCTGCGCGTACCCTGTTGCGACGTCGTTTTCGCCCTTGATAATGAACTGGTTCTTGTCGACGTCGGCTTGGGTGCCGACCAACACGGTGGTGATGTTCTTTTCGCCGTTGCGGTCCCTGGCCCACGGAACAAACTTGGGTATGAACGTGTACTTGTTTGTGACATTGTCCCACTTGTAACCCGTCATCGGCTGCAGGCTCGAGACATTGCTCGTGTCCACGTTGGGCAGCACCATTGGCACGTCGACGTTTTGGGTCCCCATGTACTGGAGGTTGGGCGAGGTCCACCCCGGCGACTTTGTCTTGTCGTACCACGGGCAGTCTGTTGGCTTGTCGATCGGCCCGTCCCAGTCCCAGCGGGGGTTGCAGCCGGGGAGGTGCTCCAGAGGCCGATAGTAGCCCACATCCTCGGCGGGAATCTGGCTCTGCATGCGGCAGTTTTGCAGCTCGAGGTCGGGCCAGAACTGGAGCAGGCCGTCGAATGCCGGGCAGTCTTCGAGTTTCTCCCCGACATAGAGGCAGTGGTCGATTGCATTCTGCAGCACGTCCTCGTCCCAACCGGCGATAAAGTCCGAGTGCCAGGTAAGGCCAGTCGTGTCGCCGTTGGACAGGATAAAGTTGGGCTTGTCGTGCCGCCACTCGCGCGTCATGCGGTCGTCGAGGTACCAAAACGTCTCCATGAAGAGCATGGGGTACATGATCGGGTGCGATTCCGGACATGTGCGCGAGTTGATGGCCCAGTCCTCGTTCTCGACCATCCACGTCATGTGGCTAAAGTGGTCCCACGAGTCGAGCGACTGGTTTGCCCACCCGCAGTTCGGGAAATAGACGTTCAACTGGGCATAGTTTTGACCGGGCAGCTGTGGGTGGTGCGTCCCGTTCGGTAGGTACTGCTGGTTGCTGACCGGCTGGGAGAGGTAGGCGTCGAGCGTGAGCCGCACGCCTTGCACCTGTATTGCCCCCGGGTCGCGCCGCGTCGCCGTGCCACTAATCATGCGCAGGCCCTTTGGGAACGCAGTGATCGGTGCTGTCCGGTTATGCAGCATGTAGTAGATCTTGCTCGCTCCTGGAATCGCGCTGTACGTGTCGTTTTGGTTGATATAGTAGAGAATGGGCGACCAGTAGTTGGACTTGTCGGCCGTGACTTTTACTGTCGTGCACTCGGACTTGTCATTGTCGTCTGGCGTGTTCATCAGGCCTGGGACTGTTAGATATAAACGAACTACGCAAGGATCAAGATCTTAGACTCACTTCTAAAGCCCGAGCCGCCAAACACCTTGTGCACATGCCCAGCGACCTCGCCGGGGGCCACGATCGGGTCCATGCGCGAGATGGTGAGCATGCCCGACGAGCCGAGCACAAAACGGCCATCGATGGACACCGGCGCGTCTTTGGATGTTGGAGCGGCGCTGGCGAGGGCGACTAGCGCAGAGAGCGCGGCTAGTAACCGCATGTTGGAGGGAGGGATAGAGGGATAGAGAGAGAGAGAGAGAGAGAGAGAGAGAGAGGAGGGAGAAAGTAAGTAGTAGGTGGTGAGACTCTAGAGTCAAAAGGTTGTCGGCATCAAGTTGCGGTGCACTTTAAAATCAACGAGGTTCGGTTGAGATTATTCTAGACCTTGGGTTGGCTGGAAACGTGCTCATGCCGCCGGCGGTGCGCGGCGAGTCTGCAAGCTGCAAAGCTCGGCCGCTCGGAGCGCGGTGCCGGCTGCGGAGTTGCTCAAAAATCCTTCCCCCTCAACCCCAGCCTCGGTGCAATGACGTATGGGCCATTACCCAAGTGGCCAAGTGATCTTACTCGCCACCGCCAAACTCGTGCTCCCGCTGGTTCCCGCTCCCAGGTTGCTGGGTGTATGTATCCCTAGAGTGAGTGTTACTATAGTTGCATGCAGCAATGAGCATGGCTGAACTCTGATGGAAGAAGAGCTTGAGATGGAGCCATAGACCTGCCTCAACTGGAACAGGAGCTCGCACAGATTGCACCAGTGAGAACGCGACTTAAAGAGTTCGGCAGTCGCACACGCGTTCCTTATACAGCCTGCTTGCCCTTTAGGACTCGACTGGCACTGGCTCGCTCCTGGCTGCTCGCTGTATATCGGCCCGTGTCATGCCTACGTCCAATCTACACCGCCACAGTCCGCAGCAATAATGACATCGACATGACTTCGTTGTCGCTTATCAAACAAACTAAACTCCATCAACTCTAAAAGATTGTTCGTGATAACACAGCTCCAAAACGTTCTCGAAGGAAGGGGGGCGCAAGGGGGGGCGCAAGGGGCGTGAAAATCAGGCACGCCCTTGGCTGACTGATTGGATCTGTTACGTAAACGACCGGTGGCATCATGCACACCGCACCATTACATCAATTACATCATCTGGTCTAGACGAGGACGACAGCGAGCTCGTCGTCGCGTACAGACAGGTCTCTGACGCATCAACGAGTCGAATCACTCACTCGACGAGCGAGAGGTCGAGCTCCTGGTGCACAGCCGTAACAGTCATGTTCGTGAGGTTGGCGTACTAGGGATTGTCAGCTGGTGGCTTTGGGGGGGCCGCAACTAACCTTGCCGATGAGTGCCTGTGTTCCATCCTTGATCTCATTGTACGTGTGCAGGAGGCGGATGTGCCGCTGGACAATCGCGTCGGCGTCGCAATCTGGGCTGATCATGTGTGAGCAGCTAGCCTGGCAACGCTCGTCAGCCGGGAAGAACTTACCCCAGCTCGGCCTCGAGGCGGGCGACCTCGGCCTGGAGGACCATGACGCGGGGGTTGCCCGTGGGTCCCATCATTTCGTCCTGCGAGGTTAGGAGTGTTCCAGGTGTGGGTATGAGGTGAGTCACGTGCTTTCTACTAACGCGGGAGAAGACCATTGTGAGTCCAGTAGAGTCGCTAGGGGTGGTTGGTGGACGCCGTTGAGTGAGTCAGTGATGGTGTCAAGAGGGTGAGTGATGGTGTCAAGAGAGTGAGTGATGGTGAGGAAACAACATCTGACAGCGACCACGACTGCAGATAAGAGAGATCTGGTGTGGTGGGGAAAGGCGAGGGAAGGCGGGGGATCGGGGGAAGGTGCAGATCGTCTGGCCAGAGCGATCACATCACGCTCCTTCGTTCTGTGGACCTCCACCTCCACCACGCCATTCCAACAAACCGACAACAACACGAGTTGACTACAACATCCACTTGCTGTCCACTCCTCAGTCCTCATATCCAGCATTCTCGCCCGTCATGTGCGACACCCCACCCAACTGGGAAACAATACAGCTGCCCCCAGAGCACATCCTGCAGCATCGTACGCTGAAACAATGTTGGGCTGAAACTGACGAACAGTAACAGACGCACACTGCCATCCCACCGACGTCGACCGCTCGCAGGAAGACTACCATGCGGTCGGTCTAGGCGGTCTGGCTGCCATGGCAACCGCCGATGACCAGCATCTCGTTGCAGGACTAAGCGCGGCGCGGCCGTGGAACATCGATGCGCCCGGCCCGAGCCGCCAACACCGTGGCCCACGCGTCGTCGCTGCGTTCGGTTAGTTTAGAAACAGTCGACCACGCTGACTGCAGGCTACCACCCGTGGTTTGTGCATCGCTTCTCGCTCCAAGATCCCCCGCCACCAAAGGAGGAGCACTACCGCGCAGTGTTGACGCCGCGGCCGGCACAGGAGGACGCGTTCGTCGCGCTGCTCCCGCACCTGCCCGAGCCCGAGGCATTTGCCCCTCTGCTGCAAGGTGTACGCGACAGCGTGATGCGTGAGCAGGCGGCCGGAAGGCTCGTGCTTGTTGGAGAGATTGGCTTGGATGCGTTTGCACGTGTGCGCATTCGCCCAACCCATTCGGCGGCCAACGATGCAGAAGGGGCCCAGACACCCGCCGAAGCCGTCCTTGGGCTGCGCAACAGGCTCTCGCCGTTCAAGACGACACTCTCCCACCAAGCCGCAATCGCCCGCTTGCAACTCGACATTGCAATCACCCTCGCTGTCCCGGCCAGCATACACTGCGTCAACGCCCCCGGCGCAACCCTCGACCTCCTCCAGCGCGCGCGCGCGCACCACGGCCCCGCATCTTTTGCCCGCACCAACATCTGCATCCACAGCTGCGGCGGCATGTCGCCCGCCTTTCTCGCGCAGACCGCGCGCGCGCTCCCCAACGCCTTCTTCTCGCCTAGCGTGAGCGTGACTGCACGCTCTGGCGCCGCACGTGCAGTCGTGGGGGTTGTGCCGCGCGAGCGACTGCTGGTCGAGAGCGATGCGCCAGATGTGCGCGCCGTGACTCATCTGGTGTGGGCTGCTGCAGCGTGGATCGCAGAGTGTAGGGGGTGGAGGCTGGAGGGTGCGGAGACGGCCGAGTGGGAGCCGGGGGTGGAGGACGAGGACGAGGTGTTTGATGAAAAGGGACGGGTGCGGGCGCTGCGTGAGGACGAGGTGTGGGCTGTGAGGATGCTGGAGCGGAACTGGGCGCGCTTCATGGGGATGGACGTCTAGTGCAGGCTGTTTGCATGTATCATGTTGATTGTGACGGAGTGCATGTAGATGCATGTATCAAAGGATCAGTGTGACAACGGGATGCGGAGCCGCTGCGCGGCGCGCGCCAAGTCGACGCGACTGACTTTAGTCCATCTATTAGTTCGCACTTCACACCGTCTGATGAGACTTTGTGGAGCCGCCTCGTTCCTCTGGCCCCTTTTTGATCCCTCTCCGTTCTTGACGTTCAACATCTCACTCACTACCGGCATCTCTTGACCTGGCCCGTCTTGGCCACCTCTGCCATGACGAGGAGTAACACTCCTGCTCAGCCGCCCGCAAAGACCAAGCCCCCACAGCCCGCCACGAAGAAGATGTCGGCGACAGCACCCGCAAAGAAAAAGTCGTCCGCGCACCCCACCGCCAAAGCCAGAGCGCGTGTCGGCCCGGCTTCGATTGTGGCCACCAGGATGTCCGACCCGCGCATGTCCAACCCGAACAAGCGTGGCAAGAGCGGCAGCAACGGCGGCAACGGCAGCACCGCGTCAGGCAAGAACAAAAAAGTCAAGCCGCACATTCTCGGTTTCCTCCCCGTCAAGGACCTCCCGTGCCCTCACCTACCTCCGCCGCCGAGGCTCACCAACCGCGCGATTCATGACCGCGTGTATGGCGGGTGGGAACTGCAGGGAAACGTGCCCAAGCACTCCATGGAGCTCGCCGGAGACCGCACGCTGGATCTCAACATTGTCTTGGGTATTGACCGGCGCTGCCCAGACCTCCCTATCTGGCTGGCGAATGTGAGTTTCCTGATGGTGGAGGTAGTGGAACCAAATATGTCTGACACACTCTCAGCAACTCTTGGTGGTGTTCGGAACCAACAGCTTTCTCGCTGCCGTCTGCGACAGGCTCGACCTCACGCGCGGGCTCTTTGGACCGGCGGTCGAGCAGTGCCCCGACTTTGGCTCCAACGATGGCGTAAAGTGCGGCCACGTCGAGGTGTTTGTGATGGGCCTGCACGAGTCCAACGGCCCAGAGGCCGCGTACAAGTTTTTGTGGACCATCTTTGAGGCGTATGGACCGTTCATCCTCAACCGCCTTGTCCAAAGCCGCTTTGCGCCCAAAGAGCCCATCCCGGCACAGTCTCTGGCCCGCTGGAAGGACGCGCTCTTCACGCCTCGCGAGGCCGACAGCGCGTCGCACTCGCACCCGCACGGGCACCGTGACGGGCCGTGGCTCATCGACGCGCTCCACCTGCATGGTCAAGAGATGGGCCGCCCATTCGAGCTTGTGCGCACGGAACATGATTCAGGCGAGCACCACTGCACCGTCGTACAGGACACTCTCGCTGTGGCTACTGCTCACGCTGCGACCCGGTACGCCGCGGGCCTTCAGGCCATCTCCGCGACCCTAACCCAGCTCGACTATTTCGGCCGCCACGCCGTCGACCTCCTCTACTCGCACTCTGAGACGTCGGGTACCGAGCTCGAGTTTAGCGTGAGCATGGATAAGCGGACCGGCGTATGGACCGCGTTCGTGCACTGGGGCAACGGGGACGAGTCTCGCGTCGTCGGACGCGGGATGCGTGCGAGCTCGGTCGAGGCGCAGAACGCTGCGGCTGTGCTGGCTGCGCGCCGCCTGGGGCTGTCGCTGGTCGAGTTTGCTCATAAAAACAGCGTGGGTCTGGAATATCCAGGGGGACAGGGGACTGACCAAAAGAACCCCAAGGCTGAGGAGAGCACTACCGAATACACGGTGGAAGTCGGCACGGGACGCACGGTTGTGAGTGCCAGTGTAAGCGTCTCTAACGGCAGATTGTCCTCGGCTAGGAATGTCATGACTTGTCCAACACTCTGTATCGTATCATGTACTCTTCTGACGAGATGGAACACGTCCTTCATGTCCTGGTTTATTCCTTGGGATTGCGCTTGCTAGCAAGCAGGGCCTTGCCCTCGTCGGCAAACCGGTGCAGCACCTCAATCTCGGCCGCGTCGCCAGAGGGTCCCTCGGCCGCACCCCCGACCGCGCTGCCAGTCGCGCGGAGATCTGCCGCAATGCGCTCAAACAACGCCGCCAGACCCTCATGCGGCAGTCCCATGGTCTTGGACTGGCCCGGCCGGTCGAGCGACGAGGCGACAAACGACGAAATCTCCTCCATCTCTGCGATCCAGCGGTACGCCTTTGTCGGCATGTCGTAAAAGGTAAAGCCGAGGCTCTGGAGCAGCTCGGGGCGGGAGCTTGAGAGTTCCTCCATGAGTGCGCGCGCAGTAGCTGGCGAGTGCGCGTTGGCGGCTGCGTGTCGTCAGTACGGACAGCCTGCCGCGAGGGTGAACCCGAACTCACACAGCACAAGCAACGCAGCAAGCCCGATCGATCCCTTTGCCAGCCCCCCATAACACATCTTGAGCGCGCTCGCCGCGCCAGCCTCCGCATCGCGCATGATCTTGACGCGACCCCACCGCTCGCCCTTGTCGCCGCCGAGCACGCGCGCCGCGGCGTCCAGCTGCGCCGCCCACCGCGCATCCGCTGCCATGTAGACTGTCGGCTCGCGCGCGTCCG
>NW_014040855.1:737302-994877 GCF_000293215.1 Trichosporon asahii var. asahii CBS 2479 | reverse complement strand
CATTCTTGAGGCCGTCCAACGTGCCGCCGCCCAGCGCCCGCCGAGAGCGGACCCGACGGCGTCAGAGGTCGATCTCCTCCACCCCGCTGTGCACGCCGTGCGCGAAGACCTCGCCTGGGCCCGGGTTGAGTCGCTCAGCCACGCGGTCGTGCAGCTTGTCCAGCGCCGCCGGGAATCGCCGAGGGCCTCCCGCGCCGACACGTCCAGAGCCCTGCCCGCACGGTCCCCGCCACCAGTGTCGCCCCTGCCTGCCCCGCCTTCTCCTGGGACTCCTCCCTGCCGGCGTGTTGTTTCTGGCGCTTCTGCTGCGTCGGCTGCCTCCGCCACCTCCTCCACAGCTTCCACCTCCGGCTCGCGTCCCCAGTTCCCCTCGCCGTATCAGCACGGCATGCACCGGGACACGAGCAAGTCGTCGTACACCTCCAGCGTCTCGACCCTCGTCAGGGAGGCTGCCGCGAGCAAATCCTCCCTGGCTTCTGTCCAGTCCCTCGAATCCACGAGGGGGCGGCAGGACAGGCCCGCATGTTCTACAGGTTCGTCGTGGACTCGTGATCGATTGCCATCCTTGGCATCGACCGTCTTGGGGTCTGTCGTCTATCTAGAGACCGAGTACGTTGCACATCCGCGGTGGGAACTACATTCTAGCCACCCAATCTTACGTCGACGCCGACGAGATGAAGAACGACTTGGAGATCGAGCCGTCAATCGGGGCAGCGGGGAGAGGGTTGGCAGCGGGCACGTCGGCGGCGGCGACCTTGAAGGTCGACTCGTCAACAGTAGTGTTGTTGAGCGAGATCTTGCCGGCAGCAGACTCGCCCTTGACGAGCTTCTTCCAGGCCAGGTTGCACTCGCGGACAATCTCCTCGGCGTACTGTTTTCTTTGTCAGCTCGGCCGTCACAACATCCTCGATCGTCACGACGTCTCCAAACTTACCTTGCGCGGCTTGGCTTCGCCGGAGAAGGCAAACACGTTCTCAGGCTTGCCGTCAGGGATCTTGTAGATCCTGCACAATGTCAGCCTCGAAGCGCTCGAAGAGCAAAGAGACTCACCGGAACCACTCATTGGTGGCACGGAGGAGACCGGGGAGGTGCTGCTCAACGTCCTCAATGTCGTTGAGCTTGGAGGCGAGGGGGTCGTTGACGTCGACGGCAATGACCTTCCAGTCGGTCTCGCCCTCGTCGATCATGGCCATGATGCCGAGGACCTTGACCTGCTTGACCTGGCCAGTGTAGCCGATAGCCTCGCCAATCTCGCAGACGTCGAGGGGGTCGTTGTCACCGACGGCACCAGTCTCGGGGTGCTTGACGGTGGGGTCCTCCCAGGTCTGGGGGAACGCGCCGTAGTTCCAGATGTAGCCGTGGTGAGGGAAGCAGTTGCGGACGTAACGGAGCTTGCCCTTCTTGGTGTCTGTTCGTGAGTCCAAGCCCGTCCCGGTGGAGGCAACGCACCCTGGAGGATGGGGTTAAAGTTCTCCTCCTTGGAGATCTCCATCTTGGCGTTGGTCCAGCGGGGGACCTCGACGACCACTGCGGGGTTAGGAGTGTTGGACGGTGTGTGCTCACTGTTCAGGATAGTCTGAGCGTTGTCGGCGTAGAGGGGGATGTCGCTGGGTGGTTAGTTTTGGTGGAGTGGAGGGGCGAGGTTGGTGCTGGAGCGCACGGACGCGCACACGCAGAGCACGACAGATGGCGCCGCGGTCTATGTGAAGGAGGCGGTTGGGCAACCAAAAGCAGCAGGAGCTGGTGCGGAGGGAGGCATGAGGCGACACGTCACACGGCGCAGGAGCAAGCTATCAAACGACGCCCAGCACTGCCTCGGCGACGACGAGCACTGGTGCTACAGGCATGCAGGTCGGGAAGCTGACATGCTCCTCATGGCCTCTACAACCAAGAGTCACCACTCGGAATGACTGTTCAACTCACTGGAAGGGCGAGACGACCTTGCCATTCTGCTCAATAAAGACGCGGTGCTCGAGCGTGTTGGGAGCGCCAACGACGCGAGTTGAGAAAGCGTTCTCGGCTGCCATTTTGCTGGAGGTTGCTGTAGCGGAAGCTCGTGAGAGGTGTGTAGCAGTGGTGGAGAGGCGACGGAGAGCACTCAAAGTCATTGACGACGGTGAGGACGAGACCGGGGACCGTGGTGGTGGTGGTGACAGCGACGACGAGCTGCTGCTCCAGCCAGTACGCGTTGGTGGGGGAGGGGCCTCCATGTCGACCAATCAAAAACGGAATCAAATCGGGTGTCCCAATCCAATTTGTATGGGGGATTAGATCGTATTAAGAGAACTTTCTAATCTCGATTAGCTTATTACAACCGATATTAGGCTTTTTTGTAATCCCAATAAACTGGAATAGCACGCCATTGCAGTCTGTCGGGGTTATCGGCAAGCAGCAAGGTTACTCACCACACGATAACCACGCTCTACTCTATCGCTTGTCGTTAACAGTAGTCCCGTACACTTCAGTCGTCGTCCGTAAAGTCCTAGTCGGAGCAATAGATTCTCCAGGCGCCCAGCAAGGGCGCGCAGCGACCTGGAGCCGTGCAGAGGAGACGTGGGGGACGGGGAACCGGGGCGGGAGGCTGGGGAACGGAACGGAGTGGCAGGGCTGAAAAGCGGGTGATGATGGCGGCGATGTAAATGGATTAATGGTCAACGTTGTTGAGAGATTATTGTTGATGGCGAGCACGAGATGGACAGACGTCGAGCAAGGCCCCGCTGCAGCCGTCTGGTCTGGCGGCATCAAGTCTGGGGCCTCACGGTCCTGGGGAGGAAACACGACTAGCAACGGCTCGTACCCGATCCCAAGCTCATTTCGGGTCGGCAATTCGATTAGGCGACCGCTGGACATTCAAGACCCCCACTAATCCCGCTCGTGGGCAATCAGTGGTCTTCGTCATACTCGTATACTTTGTGCATCTGGCATGTCGCATGTCGCGATGTGGATGATCAGACAACTTGTAACATCAAAGACCATGCTCGGCACGGACGATGGCGACAGCGAGCTTAGGTTGATGAGGAGCTGGTGGCGTGTGGCGGTGAACCCGCCACTTTCAGTCGTCAAGCTGTGGGGACTCTGCCGTGGTTTTATCACAATCCAATCTGCAGAAGACCCCATGCAACATCGCACAGGGGGGCGATGCCACGCATGCTGCTGCTGATACTGGCGCCGGTGTTGCCGCGCAGATGCCATAAAAGCTGCGTATCAATAATCAGCATCCCCTCCATGCGATTGCAGCAGAGACGCGTTCACCAATTTCATCAGCGGCCACTTAGCTCAGTTGGTTAGAGCGTATGCTTAACATTCGATCGAATCTTACGCATAAGGTCGGCGGTTCGACCCCGCCAGAGGTCATTATTTTTGTTTTTATCCTCCATGTGTCCGTCAACGCATTGTTGCAGTCCGACGAGTTGGTCAGGGAAAGCAGCCCCCCTTTGCCTGTCACAACGCTCTTGAAATCGCAGTGGCATTGAACAAACGGGCCAGCTTCAAGTCCGTCGGCACCGAGGCAGATGTGCTCATCGACCAAGCTGACCAGCTTGGCGGCTTGAATCTACGGACCATGTGAGCGGCGTGTTGTTACACAGAGGGCGAGGCGAACGAGGACGGCATGGAGGACGACATGCCCAGATTACAACACGACCGCGGAACATCTTCCTCAAGGTGCTCAGCAGGGCCGCTCGCACTCGAGCATGACACCGGAGCCTTTAGGCGTGTCACTTTGCGTACGTCGATTCTGCCCTCGCCGTTGGCGGCCTCTGGGGCCATACTCGACGGGGGGAGTGTTGGCTGTAGCGATTTGATATATGTTTCTCCTATGGGCGTTGTTGTCGTGTCTGGAGCCCTCGTGGTGAATCCTCGGCACCCTCTAGCCCGTTCTCTCTCGGCTGTGGTCCTGTGAACATGAAGACGCCTCGCACCTTCTCCCCTGACGGATATCTAGCCTCGATATCCGTCGCTTCATGTACTGTTGTCCCGCTTGTCGCGGCAACATCGTGACAGAGTGTCTCGCGTCATTCGTGTGCTGACATCCACTTGGAGGATGTGTCGCTTTGACAACCGGCTGCCCGAATCCACGAGGGGGCGGCAGGACAGGCCCGCATGTTCTACAGGTTCGTCGTGGACTCGTGATCGATTGCCATCCTTGGCATCGACCGTCTTGGGGTCTGTCGTCTATCTAGAGACCGAGTACGTTGCACATCCGCGGTGGAGCATCCCACCGCATCTACACGTTGGCAATGAGTGCCCTCCCAACTTGGAGAGCGACAACCCCAGCAATTTGACGCGGACTACGACACACAGTCGGAGGTGTGGTCCAGCGTGGGGGGTGTGGCGCACGGCGCGTGTCAGGTCCTGCCGCGTGCCGTCAAACGAATATCGTTCACAGCGACGCAGTGGACGTCGACAACACGGAGCTGGGTTGACCACATGCGCCACGCGCCGGCCGCACAGTTGCCGACATGCAGCCTTCTGAAAGAGGAGATGCGATCACACCAAAATGGGCCCGGAAGTGTCCACACGACGCGGCCCGCAGCATTGCCAAGAAACGAAGCTCGCTTTATCGCAAGCTCCTCTCCTCGTGGACGGCTATAACATTGACCTGGCAGGCGGCAGGGAGGGTGACAACACCACTGCGAATGGGTTGATTGTGCAGACTGATGTCGGAAACGAAATGGACAAACAATAATAATATAAAAAAACACAATGTAAATTAAATTCGGTGCTTCATCGGCTGGGAAAGCAGAATGATCAGAAACAAAAACATATGACCTCTGGCGGGGTCGAACCGCCGACCTTATGCGTAAGATTCAATCGAATGTTAAGCATACGCTCTAACCAACTGAGCTAAGTGGCCGCTGATGAAATCTGAACGTCGAAGTAAGTCACCAGGAGGTTCCCAATGAGACAGAAACAATTGAATGATACGTTTGCCTGCGCCTGCACTCTGTGGGACATTCAAGTGGCTGGTGGCATGGACGCGCTCAACTCGAATAGTGTTAATGCCAATGATGTACCCTCTGAGCATCGCACAACCGTCCAAGGCTTCGCAACGGGTGCCAGTACACGGAAATGGATAGTCATACACTGCGTGCTCTACATGTCAGGTTTGGCGACCTTGCGCCGCTCTGTGCGGCCCGTCTGGGGGTCCTCCATCTCCTGGAACGAGATGGGAAGGAGCGGGTTGCCTGGTGGTCAGCGGTACTGGCTGGGAAGGGGGGTGCTCACCGTCCTCGGAGGTGGCGTACACGACACCGAGCTCGTTGGCGGCTGTGGAGAGGTAGTAGCTGCGGGCGTCGCCGAGGGAGAGCTGGGGTGAGCTACAGAACAGAACGAGGGCGTGACTTACGACCTTGGCCTTGACAATGTCGCCGAGGCGGAAGCACTCGCCCATCTTGACCTTGTCGCGCTCGGTCAGCCTGGCTGGTCAGCGTGGGAGTCGGATCGGTGCGCACCGAATGTCCGCGAGGCGCACGACGCCTGTCAGCTCCTCTGTAGAGTCGGCGACGGGGCGGTCGTTGACGATCTGAATCACGACGTGCGCCTGCTGCGGTGACAAGCGCGCAATCTGGGTGTTAGAGCTCGCCGCGCAAACCAGGAGAGGGTAACCAACCTGTCCAACAACCTAGAGTCAGCTCTGCACCCGCGCACCTTTCTCAACCCACAATGCTCCCGATTTCTGGCACTACACCCGCCTCGGCCTTGCCAATGACGCTGACGACCTGCGGCGTGGTTAGCTGACAAGCTGACGACAATTGAGAGCTCACTGCTCCATCGCGGTGTGGCCGCCCGACAATGCTGGCGAGAATACGGCCCTGGCTCTCATAACAGCCTGGACCGCACTGCGGCACTGGAGGTATTGTGAATGCTGCTGGTAGCGGTTGTCCCGGGAGGAGTAGCGGTGCGGACATTGTGGGCGACTGGGTATCACGGAAATCTCGACAACAAAGGTGGTGAAGACAAGTCAAAGTAAATACTTTAAGAAGCCCCCAGGTGTCTGCCTGTTCTTTTGTCTGGCATGT
Source organism: Trichosporon asahii var. asahii CBS 2479 (assembly GCF_000293215.1). Taxonomy (NCBI): domain Eukaryota; kingdom Fungi; phylum Basidiomycota; class Tremellomycetes; order Trichosporonales; family Trichosporonaceae; genus Trichosporon; species Trichosporon asahii. Next base: position 988,857 of record NW_014040855.1, on the reverse strand, counting down.
CTTGGGGCGGCGACGGGGGCTGCATCGGGGCTTGCTGTGGCTCGCAGTGGCTCGTAGGGAGCCGTAGGGATGTTCGGGGCAGCGAAGGGGGATGCAGAAGGGGGAGGAATGTCATGGCTCACCATGACCTGCCCAGGCAGATGCCAAACTCCGCTATCCCCCGTCCGAGCAGGTCACGGCAGGACTCTTCAGCAGGTACCAGGAGGTGGCAGGAGGTACCAGGAGCAGAAGAGGACAAGGCGCTCCCCCCAGCCTTCCCCATCCATTCGCTGGCGCGCGACGGCGCGATGGTGACTAACCACCTCGATGCGATCCCTGTGCACCACCCTGGCGATGCCGGTTCAACCCGCGACAGGTTTTCTCTTCGGACATTCATTCGCATCGTTTCATGAATGGCTGGAGCCGCTGGAGCCTCTCAGGACCCGCAGGAGCGCATGTTTGGCGCGCAAAAGAACGAACCGGACCGAGCGTGGTATATAGGCTAGAGGTGTTTGTTGTGGCCACCCGAAACTTCGCCCCAGACACCAGCGTAAACACCACCAGACATTATCATCTTACATTCGAGCGCCAGCCTAAAGACACCACCCGCCTCGGCGCCCAGAGCAAGCTCAGCATGGACGTGATCCAGAGTCGTCCCCTCCCCCCTCTTCCCGCTAGCCCGCCACACGAACCCCGCTTCAGCGACTTGAGCCTCGACTCAATATCGCTGCCGCGCGAACCGCTCTTCCTCGACCTCGTCCGTCTCGCGAACACGCGCTCTCCCGAAATGCCCTCCAGCACAGAGGACATGTCGACTGACATGTCGACCGAGTTCTCAGCCTCGGACATTGTCTACGATGTAAGCGTGCCCTGCTCACACGAGCTGACATTAGTATGACGACATGACCGAGATCAACCTCCCGGGTATCCAATGCGCGTGCGTTGAGGTCCTCGAGCGACTAAAGAAGTCGCCTCGGGGCCTGCAGCGCGCCGCGGAGGAGCAACAGCTGGCGAGCGCAATCCACGACCTGCTTGAGGCTTCATACGAGCTTGAGACGTTCCATCCCTCGTCGGCGATCTCCTCCCCCGTCACGCCTCCCGACGACCCCACTCAGGTCACCTCGCCGTACCTCCGCCTGATCCACATTCTTGAGGCCGTCCAACGTGCCGCCGCCCAGCGCCCGCCGAGAGCGGACCCGACGGCGTCAGAGGTCGATCTCCTCCACCCCGCTGTGCACGCCGTGCGCGAAGACCTCGCCTGGGCCCGGGTTGAGTCGCTCAGCCACGCGGTCGTGCAGCTTGTCCAGCGCCGCCGGGAATCGCCGAGGGCCTCCCGCGCCGACACGTCCAGAGCCCTGCCCGCACGGTCCCCGCCACCAGTGTCGCCCCTGCCTGCCCCGCCTTCTCCTGGGACTCCTCCCTGCCGGCGTGTTGTTTCTGGCGCTTCTGCTGCGTCGGCTGCCTCCGCCACCTCCTCCACAGCTTCCACCTCCGGCTCGCGTCCCCAGTTCCCCTCGCCGTATCAGCACGGCATGCACCGGGACACGAGCAAGTCGTCGTACACCTCCAGCGTCTCGACCCTCGTCAGGGAGGCTGCCGCGAGCAAATCCTCCCTGGCTTCTGTCCAGTCCCTCCAGTCACAGCAATCCCTGGGCGCCACCGAGACCCAGGGGCTCGTGCGGAGCGCCGACTCCGACACGGTGGCGTCCGTCATCGAGCGCCTCCACCGCATCGCACCCCACCTCGAGGGGCAGTGGCAGCGCACAATGGACATGCAGGAGCTTGACGACATCATCAACAGGGTCGACCGCCTCGACATTGGCCAGAAAGCCGACTGGACCATCAGGCGTCAGGAGAAGGTGAGTTTGATATCAGCGACCAGAGCGGTCACACCCGGGAAAAAGTTTCGCTGACGAAGCAGCGCCGCCAGGTCCTCAAGGACGCGCTGCAGCAGACGAGCGCACAGCTCGAGCGCGGCCTGTCCGACTGCCCGAACGACAACATTGCGCGGGCGAATGAGCTGCGTGAGGTGAGTGAAGAAGATGCAGAAGCAGAGAGAACGCGCGGAGGCTAATTATGACGCAGCGCGACGCGTTCCTCCGCGGATTGATCGAACTCTCCAAGGTCCGCACGAATTCTACCACCGCCAACTCGCCCGCTGCATCCTCCGTCTCGCTCGTTTCTGAGGAGCAGCAGCGCCGACCACCCCGCAACTCTTCCCAGCCCCCGCGCAAAAGCAGGCACTCGCCGCAGGCATCCATCGACCAGGTCATCTCGAGCAGCTCGTGCCAGTCCTCGCCGATTCCGCCTTTCACCCCGCGCCTGACTTCTCGCTCCCTGCCTTCGTCGCGGGACAACAGGAAGTCCGTCCAGAGCATCGCTCCCCGGAGACGGCCAGCTCCGGTCTGCGGTGACGACGACGACCTCTTCGACACGCTCTTCGCGGCGACGTCCTCGACTCGTTTCCAGAACCAGGAGGTCCAGGTTCCCAAGACACCACGTGCGCCCCGCGTCGCTTCATTTGCCCCGAGGTCCCCGCCGAGGCTCAAGACTGGCAAGGACGACTTTGTCGATCTCATCCTCGACTCGCAGAACACCTCGCGTCTGCGCAACCAGGAGATTTCATCACCCTCCATCGTCGTCTCCCCCGTTGCCTCGAGCCCTCCCGCTAGCCCCTCGCTCGCCACCTTCGGCTTCAGGCGCAAGGAGAAGAAGGAGAGCGCCCTGCGCCGTATCGCCTCTCGTCCCGGTCGTCTGCTCCGCACCATGTCCTCTGGCAAGCCCAACGCGGCCAACATTGGCTACATCTGCGAGCACCAGGAGAACCTGTGCACCACGCTCTGCATCGTGTACGGTGCAAGCGACGTTGGCTTCGAGCTCGATGTCGACAATGCCTCGGACGCTACCCTTGTGTGCGACACGGACAGCGACTTCAAGCTGGCCATCGGTCTTCCCTCGCCCGTTCCTCTCGGCCAGAAGATCCCTCTCGCCGTCACGAACAACCACATGGAGGCACGCATTGCTGCTCTCCCCGGGCCTACACCGACGCTCGCGTACAACTCGGCCATCACGCATGCGCTCTCTGCCCCGTCGCTTAGGAGCCTGCACCCTCAGTCTCTGTGCTGCAACAACTGCGAGCGCGAGCTCGCCACCTTCCCCCTCGACATCCAGTTCAAGGATCTCCCCTCCGAGCACTGGGCTGAGATGCTCGAGGTCTGGATGTGCCACAGCGATCCTGCCTTCACGGCTCAGATCTCCCAGAAGGCCCGCGACGGCTTCTGGCCTGACGACAACACCGTCCTCGTCGGCGGCTCCTACCTCTTGGTCTCCGGCGATCACGTCAATGGCGTCAAGAAGGTCTCTGAGGTGAGTTATTGCATTGTTGTCCGGCCCCTGCAACAGCAGCAAAGGACCGATAAGAAGGCCGGCGCCATGTCCCCCACTGGCGGCGCGGAACTCTTGCAAGTCCCGCGCTTCACCGGTCGATACAATGGCCCAACATTGAGCGCTGCAGTCCCGCAGCGGGCCGGACAACATCCCCCGTTCCGCGAGGTGGTTCGGGGTCTACAACTGGCCATACAGCTAACATTCGCAGGACGACCAGTGGCACGTTGCCTCGTGTCAGTGTGGCGAAGAGATCGGCAAGGTGCGCAAGGCCGGCACGCCTGGCGGTGGCACCGTCCGCTTCGCCAAGTGGGCTGTGGCCGTCCACGGGCGCGACGCGGGTTCTGTTCGCTACCCCGTCTCCAACTTCCTCGTCAGCGACATGCTCGAGCTCGTCCAGGCGCACGGCAGCCACCGCTTTGTGATTGAGGACAGCACCCACAAGGCGCGCCTCATCGCGTGGGTGTTCAACCCCTCTGTCCGCATCTCCTTCCGCCGCCCTGCTGCGATCGAGAAGGGCCAGAGCGGCAAGAGCCATAAACTCGGCAGCACCCTCGCCGCGCCCCAGGGACGCACCCTCCGCGCCGCCAAGATCATGTACAAGGTCGGCGATAACACGGAGAACGCCGGCCAGTGCGAGCGCCTCACGTACCCCGCCGACGTGTGCGATGCGCTCATCGCCGCGCTCAAGGCGAGCACGGCGCTGTACCCCGAGCAGCGCAGGCGCATGGGCGAGTGGGAGATGGGCTTCCTCGAGCGCATCTGAGCAGCAACCCCGCCCTCGCCACTGTGAATAATCACAACAACCAACAACAACCACCCCAAAACGCAATCGACAGTATCGCATCAGCTTATCAGATCGGATCAGAAGTTAGAATCAGGCATCACATTGTTGTAAGAAGTAGAACTTATATTTTTGGTATTTTCCTCCCGGTCACTCCTGAGTGTAATGTATTGCCCACGCGCACCCCTCTGGGATCTACACTTGTCTGCTGCACCGCGATATTGTTGGCACTGATGGCCCGGCGGAACTCCCGGCGCGCCCGGCGGCACCTGGACCGGACACCCCGAGATCCTCACTCGTGCAGGTCCGAGCGAGACCAAGTGACACAGCAAAGGTAAACATGGAAACATACGGAGCAGCTAGGACGCCGGGATGTACCGGCTCCGTGCTCTCCGTTCTGTGTTCAGGAGTGCGCTTGGTCTTGTGTGAGTGGTCAGGAAAGGAGCAGGAAAGAGTAGGAAGCGAGAATCGCAAGGTGCGGCTCGGGGTAGCAGAAACGCCACAAGGGCCACCAGGGCTGGCAGGAATGCAGGAGGACGAGTCAGGTGTCGTGTTGTGATCACGTCAGGTGTTTTCTGAGGATGGCATCCATGCGTCTTCCAGGATGTCTCCAGGAGTCCCTACAGGATGTCAGAAGGGCTCATGCCGAGGAACAAGGTGACACAATCCGAGCGTTGTTTGTGTGCCTTCTGCGCCAGCTGCGCCCTCAACGCCAATGAAAGACCAGCTGACCCGAGAATGTCAGCAGGTCATCTGTCGCCCGCCTTCTCTGATACGTCCACAGGCCTCGTGCTTCTATTTTCTATTGTTCTGCAAGGTTGGGGTGATAAATTCTGTGCCTAGCACGAGACCACGGCCCTACAAACGTCGTGTGTGCCTTCTTTTGACATTCGCTGAGATCGTGTGACATGACCATAACGATAGGGTTAGTCAGGATTGGACAGAGGCGGCGCCGGGGCATGCCGAACTTCTCCTTGTGTCGGAGCACTACGGACCCCGAAGGGGAAGGGGAGACATCAAGGTGTGGCGAGTCGATCCAGTGCTATCCATGGCCATGGGAAGGGCGGTCTCATCTCACGTCCTCGTGTGGCTCTCGTGTGGCTCTCGTGCTACCCTCGTGCCGCTCGTGAGGGTCGTGAGGATCGTGAGGATCATATCTCCAAGCGAGGAATGAGGAGGAATCACTGGCGACGAGGCGGGTATGCTGGTGGACATGCCAAGACGCACTGGCGGAGGCTGCGGTATGTTGATCCATCATGTTAAGCGAGAGGGTCAAGAGGAGGCGTTGAGATCGCCGTCAGCGATGTTGTCATGGGGCTCTCAGCCTTCAGGCATCTTTGCCCAGTGCAGAGATCAGTGCACATCACCGCCTCCAGGTATTGGCAAACGGGCTGAAACGCTACCTGCTTCGAACCGTCACCTCTCGGTCACTCACACAAATCTATACTTCGTAACAACCGGTAATTTTCGCGACATGTGCATCTCAATTGCTCACAATCAACAGCAACAACATGAGATGGAAGTCTTGGAGGTCTGAAAGGCAGGTGCGATGAGGTATTCGGGCAGATCGGCGTTCTAAACCCTCGCACCTCGGCGAATTGGATTTGCGGGCCGCACACCGAAATTGTATCACGCTTGCTTCAGTGCCGTAGTATTACGCGCGTCAAGACTGCCGCTCGTATCGAGGCAGTCGTCACCGTTGCTCCACTCACCACCGTCACAGGCCCGTCATGGTCAAGACCGAGCGCTCGCCGTCGACTCAGAGTCGCCGGGCATCCGGATCCCAGACCCGCTTGCAGCGATGGACAGCGGAGCGCCGAGCATCGCTCGCTTCTTCGTCTTCGCACTCGGGACTCCCTCCCCATGCGTCACGGTTACGGTCACGGGCAGGGCATTCGGAGCCGCGCCGTCCCCGACACTCAGAGCCAGAGCGTCCCTCCCTGTCCCCACGACAGGCATCGCGCTACTCGCTCCCCTCCTTCCAGCGGCCATCGCTGCGTCATCCCCAGATGGAAGCGCAGCCCCAACCAAACACAGGCGCTCGCGCGAGCCACCGTTGGGCCGGGGACAGGATAGATATCTACAATCTCGCAGGATGGCATATCGTCTCCGTACCTGTGGAGATGCTGGAGGAGACCTACCCCGGGGGTGCGCGGTGGGAGCAGGTCGTCCATCTCCTTGAGCGGATCACGGGCAGGGGCGCGGGACACGACGATCCGCTGCGGCCGAGGCGGGGACTGGGGAGCTGCCCGCCGTTTGCGAACGCAGATCGCGGCGAGTACGTCTATGTCACTGGTACGCCGCACCTGTGACGGGGTAGCTGACGGGCAGCCGGGTGTAAACGGGGCAAGGTCGTGTGGCCCGTTCGGCCGCACGACCTATACTCTGGCGAGGGCGACGACTACGTGAGTCCATCAGAAGGATCGCGCCGACGCCAGATCGAGGCAGAGGTTAAAGCCCGAGACCGCGATACATGTGCCATCACGGGCCTGCGGTCGAATATCTGCCGCGCTGTGCGTATCGCGCCCCCCGATGCTGAGGAGGCACACGCCAGCGCGAAAGTGCACAACTCGCACATCACCTCGTGGATCACCATGAGTCCCGACCTGGGAGCGTTCTTCGCGCAGGGCGACATCGCATTGCAGCCGGTGAGTCTGCCAGCCCCCGCCGAAGTAGCGTTGACAGCCAGGTGCAGCGGGACATCTTCCTGAACACGGCCACGGCGCTCGTGCACGTACTCGCGCCCCCGTCCAAACCCGGGTTCCAGGACTACAAACGCCTGCACGGCAAGCAAGTCAAGTGGGACGCGGGCGACGTGGATAATCCGAACTTTGACCTGCTGGACTGGCACTACACGCAGGCCCTGAGGGGTCGGCTGGCCGTAAACTTTGCTCCGTTGACTGATGCGGCACACAGCGCGCTCGACGAGGATTCAGATATGGAGGAGGAACACTGGCGCGCTGACCGAGATGAGGTGAGTGGAGACAGTGATTGCGGGGATTGACGAAGCTAGAGCGAAGCGCCACCACAACAGACAATATGGCAGGCTCTCAGCGAGGTCGGCAGCGCGCGGAACATGCTCCTGCAACGGGCGGCACTTGGGATGCCCGAGGAACTCGGCGTCGACGACGATGAGGAGAGTGCGACGCGAGATGCTGCACCGGGTACAGCTGAAGGTGAGCCCTCTTCCCAAGCGGAGGAGGAGTTTGAGGAGTGGTACGGTATTGCCTCCGAAGCCGGCTCGGATGGAACACCAGTACCGGACATCATGGACCCAGAGTCCTCATCGGAGGACGAGCACGCCGCAGACGAGGGCGTGGTTGAAGAGGACGACAAACGGGATGCGGACTACGTTCCTTCCGCCTCTCCGCCTGTACAACGGAGGCGCACTATGGGGCGGCGCTATCGCAAATAGATAATAATGCACTGTCGCGCATGCATTATCCGAGACAGCGGACAATCCCACCAACATTCCTTCTGAAACATGCGACACATAAGCAGACGACCCGAATTTGCCCTCGGAACAGGCGCCGCTCATGTTCTTACAAGAAACACGCTAACGTGCTCGCCTTCTTAGTTCAGTGGCTAGAATTTTCCACTAGTAGCGGTGTATCACCGGACTATGGAACGGTCACCCGTTCGATTCGGGTAGAAGGCATCACATTTTTGACAGATTGCACCGCGCCAGAGCGTGCTTTCTTTTGCACCTCCTGCATCTGTGAGACCTGGAGGTGGGAAGCAGAGTGGAAGGGGGTGAGTGACAAGACAACCAAAACGATGTGCATTCATCATCTACCTCTTACACTTCCATCTCTACCCGTTTACGTCAACCTTTCCTGCTCGAGCTCCTCGCAGCAAGCGCCCGCTGTCCTAGAGCTTCTAGAGTTTCCCCTGAGCCACCGGGATGGCCTTCTCACCGTCCTCCGAGAAGACAATCTCATGCGGCTTGCTCTCGGGCAGGACGGCGTGCGTGTGGCTCCCAAACGCAACGAGCTGGTCCTTCTCGTTGTAAAAGTCGATGCGCGTAAAGGCCATCCGGCGGCCGACCTTGCTCGCCGTGCCCTCTGCGTACAGGTACTGGCCCTCTGTGCCGCCGGGGCGGAGGAACTCGGCGCTCATGTTGGAGGACACGGTGTTAATGCAGGGCGCGCCGAGGGTTGCGAGCGCGATCCAGGTGATGCAGTCGACCATCTGGGCGTTAGCCTCGGCGAGCGTAGCGAGCGCGCGCGCATGAGCGTGTGAGCATGGCGCCCTGTGAGAGTGAGGAGGAAAGACTCACCGTCATGATACAGCCGCCATGGACGTTCTGCTGTCAGCTGGGAACGCATCATACGGCCAGATCAGCCGCTCCAGTCTGCGAGCTCGATGCTCGGAACTGACTGGGCTGTCCCGAGCTGCGCCTGCAGCCGAGCTCGTTCCTCCAGCTCTCTGCAATGTACTCACACCATGGCCGTTCAGGTGTCGCGGCTGGAGCTTCATCCTCGTCCTGACCCACCCCGGGCGGGCGGCGACAACCTCGAGCTGGATGTCAGCTCAACGGTACACCTCTGTGAGCTGTGCAGAGACACCTGCACAAGCAGAACGCACGTTGCTGATGACGTTGGAGTCATGGCCACCTATAAGTCAGTGCGCGGTCTAAAGCCTGGGTGTTGTCGAATGACCGAGGGCCGGAGAGCCGATCGGCGTCCAGAAGGAGGAAGGGGGTGCCCGGCGCCCAACACTGTCAGAGTGACTCACCATCGAGCGTCTCCAGGAACGCCATGCGCGTGTGTTCGAGGCAGGCCATGGTCTATGCAAGTCTAAATGTAGGGGGATGGAGATGCCAAGGACGCAGCGGAGGTGAGCAGATTATGTATATGGTGGGTGGGCGGCGGAGACCGTGTCAATACTGTGTCGAAGCCGGTGCCGTAGCCGGATGTGGAGGTGCAAGTAGCCGAAGTGCACCGGGGAAGAGTCGGTGCTCTCCGTGACAGTGCCCGTTAAGGTGTCCGTTGGAGGAGGGGGAGGCTCCATCTCCGATCCAAGTGTCCGTCACCTCATCGCTGAGCAAGCAACGTCAACGCTGATGAGCAAGCAGAAGAGCAATGCTGACGGAGCATGTGGAGGGAGGTGGAGGGCCGGCGCTTATAACGTTGACGGGGAGGGGGAAGAGGTTCAAGTCGGAGCCGTAGAAACCACCTCCACACGCTCCCTCCACTCCTCCAAGACAAGTTGACTCTGTTATTGACGCTTGCGGCTGCTCATACGTCTATGAGAGACGTAGTCAATCTACAGGAGAAGCCGATACAAACTGGCTGAAGAGTAACACTGCAGCGTCCACGTTTCTCCACGCTGGGAGACCTGCAGATAAAGCCCGACCCTGCTCGGCGCCCCACGAAATCTGCTTAGTGACGTCGGGATCCGGAGTTGTTGAGCTGCAGACTGATAGTCTACTGCATAGCTAACGATCTTAGCCAGTATGAGTACCTCTACCCAGAGCGGGCCCCATGGACCACCGTGGCCGCCCGTGGAGTGACGCGATCGAGGCTACACTTTCGGCGACGGTTGCGTGCAGTAGTAGTGTGCCATTCCGCCAGCCCAAGCCGGACGCTAATTGGGGACGCGTTCATCTTTAGTGTTCGAATTGCTTCGCGTTTTGCTCGGTCAAGCCGCGCGCCGCGCCGTTGCATGGATTTTTTGACCCCGCTTTTAGCTGAGAGCGGCAAAACCAGGGCGGTGGCCGGGCCATGTGCCAAGCCCCCCACTACAGCCCATTGTCCGCACAACGCGTGCGGGCCAATGAAAGCGGATGCAATTCAGGCGATCACTGGCCTGGGTGTGCTACTCTCGTCCGACTGACTAGCCGCCGCCCCTGCGCCTGTCCTTACCCTGCGTATTTGCCACGACAAGAACCATTCTGTTGCCATTTGCTTCCAACTTCTTTGTATCTTGTTATCTCCTAACACTCTATCAAAATGGCCGACGTCTCCGCTTCCCCCAAGGTCTACACCATCGAGGACCTCCAGCAGCACAAGACCCGCGAGGACTGCTGGGTCCTCATCTCCGGCAAGGTCTACAATGTCACCAAGTTCCTTGACGAGGTGAGTAGTACTCAGTTTACCGAGCTGCTCGAGGTGCCCGGATGGCCTACCTCATCCCTCTCTCCCACCGTGCCTTTCTCTCCGTCTGCAAGCTCCGCACCACATCACACGCCCTCTCGGAGCGCCAGACGGAGCGATGAGCATGCAGTTGAGAGGCAGCGACGCTTGCCAGCGGCGAGGCAATGACGACCGCCGAACATTTCATGCATCGGTGCCCTCGGGCCCGGCACGCCGGTCATCTCGGCGCTCGGAAATGTCACCCCGCACATCATCAAAGACTGACGAACAGCACCCCGGTGGCGACGAGGTCCTGATCGAGGAGGGAGGTGAGTATCCCGCGCATCGTGCTGCAAAGCCGCCTGCTGTCCGTGTTCCGTGCCGCTGCTCGCTATTGTGTTGCTTGCGACGGGATGGTCCGGATAAACCATCCACCCATCACGTCTTATCTTGCAACCACGTCCGCCCCACTCTGCTCCGCTCCGCTGATGCGGGAGCATTGGGCATCTTGCATGATGAGACGAGAACAGCGAGCAATCATCACAGCACACACTGCGGCGAACGGCCAAGCTTCAACGACCATGGTAGCTAACATCCAGGCCGTGACGCTACCGAGGCGTTCGAGGACGTCGGCCACTCGGACGAGGCCCGCGCGATGCTCCCCAAGATGCTCGTCGGCGACTTCAAGGGCGAGTCCAAGGTCAAGAAGTCGGCTGGCGCTGGCACCACCTCGGCCTCTGGCCAGCAGCAGCAGGGCAAGTGAGTCTACGTTCACTTTTCTCGAACTACCTCCTCCGTCATTACTCGTGGTGTGCCCTCCCATTTTCCTCTCGTGTTCTTTGTGTGTGTGAGCTGGTTGTGCCGTCTTACCGCAGTCTCCTCTCCAAGCTCGGGCGACTCTGGGGACGGCAGCAGGCGTAGCGTGTCATACACTGCCGTGCGAGCATCGGCAGGTACGTCACAGGCCAAGGTGAAACAACCTCCACCTCCACCCGCTACCCAGGCGGACAGCTCACACCGATCTCACCGCTGACGCTGACCGAACCAAAACATTCTTAAGCCGTCGCTACTGTTCGGTCCAACGCCAACGCTCTCAACTTCCCACTGCTTCCAAGGGGAAGAAGAAGGCTGCGTGAGTTGCGGAACCAAGATGATATCTAACTCTCAGGGACAACCGTCACCGCAAGTCCGAGAAGGAGGAAGATGAGGAGCTGCTGAAGGACGAGGATGGCGACGATGAAGCCTACGTCTTCGAGGAGAGCCCGTCTTGTGAGTTCTGAAGTCAAGGAGGGCACCTGCGGCCGGAAGGCGCCACTGCCGCCAGACTGCCAGGCGTACTTCTTCCGTCCTGTTGCGAGCGAGGCCGCAATGTTCGTCATCTTCGCTTGCACGTCGGCGCTCACGTCGCGCGAGGCTGCCTTCTTCCCCTTGCCTGTCTTCTTGGGCGGGGGCGCGCCAAAGGTAGGCGCGGCCTGGAAGGTGGGCTCCTTCGGCTTCGAGCCGGCTGAGGACGCGCCGGAGCCTGCGCCGCCGGGACTCGGCCGCTCGTCGGGCGAGTTCGTCTCCACCGCCGGCGAAGGGGCTGAGCCACCCGCGGCCTCCTCGCGCTCTCGCGCTGCCGCCGCTGCACGCGCCATCTCCGTCTCGCGCGCGTTGCGTTCCGTTCGTGCAACTCGGTGCGCCTTGTTCTCCTCCTTGTTCGCCGTCACCAGGGCCTGCATGACCGCATTGGGGTCAGAGGTGATGCGTTGCGACCACAGCGCCTTCGCTGGCCGCCCGGCTGCTTCCTTCGACATCGGCGGCTGGTGCTTGTACGTCGAGTTCACGCGGTGCTCCTGCGCGCGCACCGCCGACGCCAGCAGGGCACGTACCCGCGCCTCGGCCGCGAGAGCCAGATACCGCATCGCGTCGTCGTCCACCGTCATATTGTGCGCTCGCGCTGAGGTCAGCTTACGAGAACAAGACTAGGGCAACTCACCAATCTGGTTCAGTCGATTCCGCATGGCCACCTCTCCGAACAGATCCGTATGCCGCGCGCGGCTCGCGTTGCCGGCAAACTTGATGTTGCCGACCGCTGAGCGCTGTGCTCGGCGCGCAGCCTCCTCTTCCGCGCGAAGGTCGATACCGCTGCCTTTTCCCATCGGCAGCATGCCGGGCGCCTTGGTTCCGGCCGCTCCACCTGCAGTAGCATTCGCCGGAGTCGGTGCGGGAGCTGCAACTGCTGCAGCTGTCGGCTGAGGAGCAGCCGGCGCGGCCGCGGGTGCTGTTGGCGCGGGCGCTGATGGAGCAGCGACTGTCGGTGTCGCCGCAGTGGACACTACAGGGTTAGTAACGCCCATGGGTCTGGGTGTACCTTGAGACTCCTCCAACAATGGTTTCTTGGCTGGTGGTGCACCGTTTATCCGGTCGGGAGACAGCTCGCGCTTGCCTACATCATTAGCAACTCAGATTTTGGCAATTCATACCATTCTGGTTGACGCCTGGGCTTGGTGTACCAATCGCAGGTACGGGTGTTGAGGGCTGCATCGGCGTTTGGCTGGATGACGTTGCTGTGGACGCGGGAGTAGGAACCGGCGACGCGACAGTCGATGGCCGCGGGGGCACGCCCGTCGACAACGCGCTAGGGGCAATCACACCGTTCGACATGACTGGATTGTAATCTTGATCTGGGTATAGGTGTCGTGTCTGAAGCGGCGTGGATGCCTGCCGGTGTCGAGCAGACCGAGCCCAAGGATGACGGCTCCTTTAGGACAACAATAAGCTGAAAGTCGTGATGGGCGAGAATCGGCAGGAAAGCGAGACTTGAAAAGCGGAGACGGGGCACTGTTACGCCCTCACTGGTTGTCGTGTCCGTATGCTACGGAACGCTCGGAGGTTGGATGGTGTTGCGGAGGGGGTGGAATCGATATGGTCGAGCGTGTCTGACGAGTGAACGGAGTTGACAAGGGTGGATTGCCACTCAACGGTGAGCGACGTGAATAGGCATGCGACAATGTTGGCGCCGTAAAGTGGTGCGATTTGCTTCCGTCAGCGCGTCCGCGCACAAACATCCACCCACGCGTCAGTTATATACCAGCTAATGAACTCGCTTACGTAAATGGATTGTTTCCACTTCTGCCTCAGTTAGATCCTGTCCAACCTCGACTGGTTACGCGCTCCTCATCGTCATTCTTCGCAGTCTTCGCTCACACACCATCTTCGTTCTCATTCGCACTTGATTCCTCGTCTATATCACTGGTATTGATTGAAGAACGCACCAGTAAGCTGGGCATCGGCCGCAATGGTGAGTGGCTTGCCTGTTGCGACAGACGCGACCAGCAGCAGTGGTTTGTTATGATGCTGACAGGATCCCTCGGTATCGCCTTGCGCCCTACAGAACCCTCTTCTTGCCGCTGCCAACGCGAGCTCCAACAACGCCGACGATGACAAACTGTCGGACTACATCCCCGACAGCCGCGACCTGTCCATGTCACGCGCGGTGAGTATCTCCGAACGGGTTCTGGTCGCGACGCGTGCCACACTCATGTGTAGTGAAGCAAGCGTTGCGTGCTAGCCGGACCTGGAATGGATGGTCGCACAGAAATGACATAAGCTAATATGGTAGGCTTCGACGTCTGGTTCAGATCAGCACCACATCAACACCCGCCCTCAGACACCTGAACCCGAGGACGAGCTCGCATCCGACGAGGACATCGATGAGGAGGCGATCGCAGGTGGATCTGTGGGTTGCCCTTCGCTGCGGAATACGATCTAATAACAGTCGATAACGCCGTCCGCCAAGCGGAGACAGGATGAGGCCGCGGCGCGCAAGGCCGCGAAGGCCGAGCGCCAGGCCAACATTGGTGAAATCGGGAAGAAGCGCGGTGCGCTTGAGCAGGCCAAGGTATGCAGCGATGCACTTTCAGGGGTGGATGGATGCTTACAATCAGTTGGCCGACTCGATGAAGCGTTTCAACTACCTTCTCGGTCAGACGGAGCTTTTCCAGCACTTTGTGGACCTGAAGGTGAGTCCGCCACATTCAGTTCGTTCTAACAGCCACAGAAGCAGCGTGACCCCGAGTTCGCGGCCATGCTCGATGAGCAGCTGGCCGCGTCTGCTTCCAAGGGGAAGAAGAAGGCTGCGTGAGTTGCGGAACCAAGATGATATCTAACTCTCAGGGACAACCGTCACCGCAAGTCCGAGAAGGAGGAAGATGAGGAGCTGCTGAAGGACGAGGATGGCGACGATGAAGCCTACGTCTTCGAGGAGAGCCCGTCTTGTGAGTTCTGAAGTCAAGCTGCAACTGACGCTCAGATGTCAAGGGTGGCAAGATGAGGGACTACCAGGTCCAGGGCCTGAACTGGATGGTCTCGCTGCATCACAACGGTATCAACGGCATTCTTGCAGACGAAATGGGTCTCGGCAAAACCCTTCAGACCATCTCCTTCCTCGGTTACCTCAAGTTCCATCGCGGTATCAATGGCCCGCATCTCATCGTCGTGCCCAAGTCTACCCTCGACAACTGGGCCCGAGAAGTCGAGCGATGGGTCCCCGGCTTCCGTGTTCTCGTATTGCAGGGTACCAAGGAGGAGCGTGCTGAGCTCATCAACTCCAAGATCCTCACCCAGCAGTTCGATGTCCTCATCTCGTCATACGAGATGTGTCTTCGTGAAAAGTCGACGCTCCGCAAGTTTTCTTGGGAGTATATTATCATCGACGAGGCCCACCGCATCAAGAATGTCGACTCTCTGCTGTCCCAGATCATCCGTACTTTCGCCAGTCGTGGTCGCCTCCTGATCACGGGAACCCCTCTGCAGAACAACCTGCAGGAGCTTTGGGCTCTGCTGAACTTCATTCTTCCCGATGTCTTCTCGTCCAGCGAGGACTTCGACGAGTGGTTCAAGTCGCAGCCCGGTGACGAACCCGACGCGGTTGTCAAGCAGCTTCACAAGGTCCTCCGTCCTTTCCTTCTTCGTCGTGTCAAGGCGGACGTCGAGCACTCTCTTCTTCCGAAGAAGGAGATTAACCTCTACGTCGGAATGACGGAGATGCAGCGCAAGTGGTACCGCATGCTGCTGGAGAAGGACATCGACGCTGTCAACGGTGCGGGCGGAAAGAAGGAAGGCAAGACGCGCCTTCTGAACATCGTCATGCAGCTGAGGAAGTGCTGCAACCACCCTTACCTGTTCGACGGCGCGGAGCCTGGACCACCCTACACAACCGACGAGCACCTGGTTGACAATGCCGGAAAGATGATCATTCTCGACAAGCTTCTGAAGTCCATGAAGGCGAAGGGCTCTCGCGTTCTCATCTTCTCCCAAATGAGTCGTGTGCTTGACATTCTGGAGGACTACTGCCAGTTCCGTGGCCACAAGTACTGTCGCATTGATGGTAACACGGCACATGAGGACCGTATCAACGCCATCGACGAGTACAACGCGCCGGACAGTGAGAAGTTCATCTTCCTGCTCACGACCCGTGCCGGTGGTCTCGGTATCAACCTCGTCACCGCCGATATCGTCGTGCTGTTTGATTCTGACTGGAACCCCCAGGCCGACTTACAGGCCATGGACCGTGCCCACCGTATCGGACAGACCAAGCAGGTCTACGTCTTCCGCTTCATCACCCAGGATGCTATCGAGGAGCGCATCCTTGAGCGTGCGACTCAAAAGCTGAAGCTCGATCAACTCGTTATCCAGGAGGGTCGTGCCCAGCAGGCTCAGAAGCTCGCCAACAACAAGGAGGAGCTGCTCGACATGATCCAGCACGGTGCCGAGAAGATCATCAACTCTTCGACCAACATGATGATCGACGATGACATTGACGAGATCATCAAGCGCGGTGAGGACAAGACCAAGGAGCTCAACTCCAAGTACGCTGGCATGGATCTCGATGCTCTCAACAACTTCCGCTCCGAGAGTCTTATCAATACCTGGGAGGGCGAGGACTTCGCTGCTAAGCGCCAAAAGATGATCTGGATCGAGCCTGCGAAGCGTGAACGCAAGGGCAACTACTCGATCGACCAGTACTACCGCGACAACATGCGTGTCACCGCCCCGAAGAGCGACAAGCCGAAGGTGCCTCGTCCTCCAAAGCAGGTCAACACACACGACTTCCAATTCTATCCGCCACGATTGATCGAGCTTCAGAACCGCGAGTACGATGCGCATCTGAAAGCTCAGAACTACGTTGTGCCTGCGAGGGAGCCCGAGGAGGGAGAGACCGCCGAGCAGGTCGAGACTGAGCGTGCGGAGGAGCAGGAGCGCATCAACAATGCCGAGCCTCTCACCGAGGAGGAGGTCGAGGAGAAGGAGTCGCTCGTTGACCAGGGCTTCGGCGAGTGGAAGCGTGCCCATTACCAGAGCTTCATCAAGTCGCTTGAGCGTCACGGTCGCGACGCTATGGACAAGGTCGTCGCCGACATGGCTCCCGAGAAGGAGGAGGAGGACGTCAGGGCCTACGCCGATGTTTTCTTCGAACGCTACACGGAGCTGAAGGATGGAGAGAAGGCCATGGACCGCATCAAGGCCGGAGAGGAGAAGCTGCGTGAGCAGGCCGAGAGGATCGCAGCGCTGCACAAGAAGGTCAAGGCCTACAACGCCCCCATGCAGGAGCTCAAGCTGCAGTACGGCCAGAACAAGGGCAAGTCCTACTCTGACGAGGAGGACCGCTTCCTTCTCGTCCGTATGCACCACCACGGCATCGACCGTGACGACTGCTACGACCTCATCAAGCGCGACATTGGCGAGTGGCCCCTGTTCCGGTGAGTTCTTGCATCACGACGAGGATGATCTTGGCTGACGTCAGTTTCGACTGGTTCTTCAAGTCGCGCACGCCCGAGGAGCTCCGTCGTCGCGGTGCCACTCTGCTCCTTTGTATTATGAAGGACATGAAGGACGACGAGGACAAGAAACCCGCGAAAGGCGGCAAGAAGCGCGTGCTGGACGATCTCAAGTCGACCAACTCGCGCGACACGACCCCGAGCGCGGCGGGCGACAAGAAGGGTAAGTTTGACATGCCTGAGATCACTGGCTGACGATCGCAGCGAAGAAGGCGCGCAAGTAGAATAGATAGCCATAAAACGTAGCTTTTCAGGCGGGAAGCGAGATCCGGCCTCTGTATTTTTCACATATGCAACAATAGTCCTGAGCGAGTTAGTCATAGTCTGCGGAGTAGCTTCGATGTCATTTGTTGCACACGCTGGGAGTCGAGCGATCTTGCTGGCAGGCTGACAAAGCTGGACGGTGACCACTGGTGAATTTTGTGGCTGCCTGTGACGACGCGAATCACTGCGCGCGCAGCCAAAAGCCGTCGCGAGCCGCTGCAGGCCGTGCGAGCATCGGCAGGTACGTCACAGGCCAAGGTGAAACAACCTCCACCTCCACCCGCTACCCAGGCGGACAGCTCACACCGATCTCACCGCTGACGCTGACCGAACCAAAACATTCTTAAGCCGTCGCTACTGTTCGGTCCAACGCCAACGCTCTCAACTTCCCACTACACAGTAAACGAGACAATCAAGATGCCCATGCGTACCATCAAGCTCTCGGACGGCAAGGTCATCCCCGCCCTCGGCTGGGGCAACGGCTCCGGCGGCATCATGCGCAACTCGGACAAGGCTGTCGACTGCGGTGTCACTGCGCTCAAGGCTGGTATCCTCCATATCGACACGGCGCAGTACTACGAGACTGAGGCTGAGACGGCCGAGGCGATTGTCAAGTCTGGCATCTCGCGCGACAAGGTCTGGATCACGGACAAGGGTGAGTCACCGTGGGTCGAGGAAAGCTAACGGCAGTCTCTGACAACAAGGGTGAGTGAGGGATGAGGCGGAAGGACAGGATTTGAACGACACTCTGGCTGCGATTTGTTCTCCTGTGCACCAGCTCGCGAAATTCTTGCGATGAAGCTGACAACAGTGTCCCAGACTGAGCCCGGTGTCATCCGCGAGGCTGTCCTGGAGTCGCTCGCCAAGCTCGACACTCGTCCGGACCTGCTCCTGATCCACAACCCGTTCGTGGGCGATGCAGCGAACCAGGGCAAGATTGCCGAGTTCTGGCGCATCCTGGAGGACATGGTGTTTGACGGCACGGTGCACAATGTGTCGCTCGGCTTCTCCAACTTCCGTCCCCAGGACGTCAAGGAGGTGCTCAAGGTTGCGCGCATCAACCCCGTCGTGAACCAGCTCGAGTTCCACCCCTACGTGCTCGCCCAGCTCGAGCCGCTCCTCGAGTACCAGAAGAAGAACGGCATCACGACCGAGGCCTACGGCCCCCTCACGCCGCTGCTCCGCCACCCGACCGGCGGACCGGTCAAGCCCGTCCTTGAGCGCATCGCCCGCGCCCACGGTTGCGACCCCGCCTCCGTCCTCTACCTCTGGACCGTCCAGAAGGGCGTTGTTGCGGTTACGACGAGCACGAACCCGGACAACATCAAGAAGATCGCCGACGTCAACTCGCTGCCCGACCTCACTGCTGATGAGATCAAGCAGATCGACGACGCGGGCAAGCAGGTCCACTTCAGGTACTACAAGGAGCACATGACCAAGGACTACCCGGCGCCCGACCTTCCCGAGGACACCAAGCAGTAAAGACAACAAGAAGGATAGATGGCAGTGATGTAAGATGTTTGCAGTATCCAAAGCGGGTTCATTGTCTGCACTCTCGACTGATCTGATCTAGCATAACCTCTCCCACGCCGCGTGGCAGATCGGAACTTGCGGCCCTTCGCACCGTTCAGCAGCATGCCATCTCTGAGGAACAGTTAACCGTGCCCATCTGCCAGGTCGAAGGCGGGAGCGTACCTGCTCCACTGCGGTACACTGTGATCTCGTGTTGCATGCCATCCGATATCCGCGAGGCACATGCCTGGGCAGGGTACGCATCGATCGCCATGCGGGGCGTGGCATGTTCTGCGTACTCGAACTGTCCCAACTTTCAAAGGACTGTGGCGGCGCGGTGCTTCAAATCCCGGACATCATAAATGGTCAACCGTGATGGGTGGAGTTGACACGGCCAAGACCGCTCGCCGGGCACGTGAAGCTCACCGTCTCTCGCAATCAAGCAGCAATATCGAACTCAGACCATTGTTGCATAGACATATCGCGCATAGGCGCCGTACCTCTGCCGAAGTGTCGAGAGCATTACGGCTACTTTACGATTATCGTGAAGCAAGTGGAGCAATGGAGCCACAGGAGCCGCGATACGGATGGAGGTCTGGCGCGTCGCACACCGGGCTTCACCATGATACCGGGCCGAAGGCAGTCGACGACCGGCCGCGACCGGCGCACAGCGGACGGCGCAATGTTGCCCGGGTGGTGGTGTAATGATGAACTGTAAACGGGGTTGAAACGGCCCCACTTCCTTCCGCTGCAAACTCTCCGTTATTTCTGAGATCGTTGTTGACGACAAGCGTGTTCGAGATGTTCTGATGAAGCTCTGAATCAGACCCCCTTCTGTCCGAATCAGTCGCCGGCCAAGGAGCAGCTTGTTTCATTCGGAGAAGGCTGGAGCAGAGTGTCTGGTTGTCGTCTTCTTCCTTGGCATAGCTAGCCATGATGTGTCGGCGCCGAGCTCGAGTTCGCAAAGACCAGTGGCTCGCATACGTCTGCTTGTCCAGCGCGTTCGGCGAGGACTCCGCAATAAACAGGGCACGTACCGCTCCCCTGGGTCTGACCAGGTGAACCCGCAGCCACCCACAGTGCACCGATGCAGTGCACGGGGAGAACCGAGAGAGCGGACCCACAGCACCGGACAGGCTCAGGCTTTCTGGATTGGCTCAGCTCCGTTCTCTTGGCTGGCAGAGTGGACTTGGGTGGTTGCGAGGGGCCCAGAATTTCGGTTTAGGGTCGCTCCCACGGCGCCGACACCTCTCTTAGAGCTGACGCGCGCTCCGAACTCTGCTGGCAGCCCTTTGGGCCCGTTATTATCACAGCTTGCGGTTTCGTGCTGCTTCAATATGGCGGCGTCGTAATCCCAGCTGCCATCGGACGTCTGCCTCCGACCTGCTGTGGCGCCCAGCTAGAGAACCCCTCGGTGGCATATATCAGACACCGATGGGCGAGGCTGCTTCCGGACGCTTCCTTTGCTTCTCTGCCTGTCCACCTGGACAGGTCTTCGCTCCGCGAATGCAGTCGCAGGTCCGATCATGATGTAATGTGAGAGTGAGACTTGGAGAATGCCGCCGGAGCCGCTCATATGCCTCCTTGTCGCCATCTGGCAACCTTCTTGTCAGCTTGCCCGAGCTCTTTGTTCCTAGACCTCAGGTTAGTCAGGACGCCCGCCATGACCGCCATGACTGGTATGTCGGGAGCCGCCTAGACCGCCACGGCACCCCCAGCACACGCGCTCACTGTCCTCCGACACCGAGACGGGAAAGCCTCAGAGGGCACATTCCGGAGCCTCACAGACGGATGCCAGGCGGTAGGTTGTCACTGCAGTGCAGGGGAGGGCAGACAACCGACCGACTGTAGTGGTGCACCGCATCGCCGCAGCGGCGGACGTCAGCGGAAACCTTGCGCCAGTCGCTTTGGCGCCGAAGGTCAAAGCAATCGGCCCGCTACCATAGTCGGAGTTGCCGACAAGGAGCGGCCAAGACGCGTCACGGTAAGCTTGTAAATTAAATGCTTGTCCGGCCTGCCATTTGCCAGATTTGCTTGAGCGTCCGATCAGATCAGCCAAGCACTGCTTTAGAGTCTGAGGCCTTGACAAGGCAGCCTCAACAGACAACCTTCGTGGAATGCACATCAGGGAGGTCCATGCCAGGATGGCCGGTTCACGACTCACAGGCAGCCCTCTCGTTCGCAGGGCTTGGCCCCCCTCACTCGGTCAAAGTTCGCTCAGAGGTGCAATCTGCAGGAGACTGTGTTCCTAACTTTGTTGCTTATCATGAGGCAGGCGAGTCTCACCGGAATTTAGAGTTCGCTCTGAAACCCACCTCGCTGAGCAAACTCACATCATTTTCTGACTGTTCTGGGCGAGTGCATACTCCTTTTCGCAACCCTTGCTTGCTTTGATCCTCCGGACTGTGCATGCAGCGCTCTTCCCAGTGCTTTCCGGGGTGTCCAGGACGTATTTAAGATGCCAGACCTACAAAGTCGGTCCCCGCTTCTCCTCTCCTCCTCACCTCCTTTCTCCGAGCAGACGCAATGAAGGTCATCGCTCCCCTCGTCCTCGCCCTCCTCGCCGTCGTCTCGGCCCAGCCCTTCCAGGAGGGTCTCGCCGGCCGCCCCGCCAAGCGCGGCCACCAGGCTCAGCTCGAGAAGAACGACGTCTACGCCGACAAGCAGGCTTGGAAGCGTACCGGTGACTGGCACGACGTGAGTACCCCCACTCCCAATGCAGACCCAAGCTAACGTTCAGCACCACGGCGACAAGTGCTCCGACTTCTACTGCCGCCTGCAGTGCAAGGAGCAGGGCTTCTGCCGCTCCGAGTGCCGCAACGGCAAGTGCAAGTGCTCTGTCCGCCGCGACCAGCACGGCAAGTGCAACGTCCCTTCGAAGAAGCCCCACCCGCCGAGGCCTACCAACGGCCATGGCCACGGTAACGGCCACGGCCGGGGTCACGACCACGACGAGGACGGCCAGGGTGACAACGAGTAAACAACCCCCTAATCTCATGATACATCACGCGTATGGACAGTTGTACAGACGGCTACCGCCAGCTTCGACCGAAGTCACTCTTTTACACACCCGATGGCATCGGTCTAGATCTATAGTATAATCCCTACCGGACGGTCGCTGGGCAGCACTGAACCGAACACACGGCTCGCGCCACCCTGTCCTCTGCCGCAGTCAGCGGCCCAGTCCAGCCCACATGTGCATGCACGTTGGCACATCCTATGCAGGATTGCACTCAGGGAGCCTGAGTGTGCAGCAGTCTGCTCTGCCCGACTGTGCTGGCCTCAAAACGCAGAAAACCAAGCACCGAAGCATACGCACTGGTGTACCTTGTGCCAAGTCCTTGGTCCTGGACCTGGCGGGCCTGGAAGTCAGCGTCAGCTAGATTGCCACTCGAGTTTAAAGCCAGCCATCCTGTGCGTAGCTGGGCGTGCCTCGTACTGCGGCCGAGCCAGCAGGTCGGCGTCCAGGTTGAGGACTCAGTAAAGGGGAGTACATACTCCTCGCCACGCCTTTGGCACCAGTCAGTCCCAGTCCCAGCTGTGCAAGATCGTCAGGCCGGAGTCGACGCCGGATCTCACCTCGCAGCCATGTCCTGGGTCGCGTCGCACCCTGCATGCTCACTGTGCGATAAGAAGAGACGCGCCAGACAAGTCTAGTCGGATGGTACCAGTTCTCTGGGTGCCACGAGTGTCCTCGTCATCACTTGTTCAACTGCGGAAGTCGAGGCGTGCTCTGGCCCGCGGCCCACAACCCCCAAACTTGTCCTCGCCGTGGGTTGAAGCATGTCCGAAGTCTCGACCACAGCGTCTGCTCGTCATCGTCCACCGGAGCCAGAGCATAAGTTCCTGTGAAACTTCCCGCCGTCATCCATGCAATTGACAGACACGACTTCAAGCTCCCCTTCATTGTAACACAGCAGAAACTAATTCCTTACCCGTTCGGGAGTCGGACTGTTAAGTTGCTTTATATTGTTGCTCTTGCTCCAATCTCACAATTGAAGTGCGCCGAGTCTAAACCCAGCGATCAACGCTCGGCTGCCCGGCGTGACTCCGCCCAATGCGATGGCGAGATCGACGGCTCCCACGATCCGGCCACCACAGATTGAATGGTGAGGTGAGGATCGCTGGGATGGGGGAGGATTGCTGGATGAATTCGAGGGGATATGCAGGCAGACCCGAAAGCGTCGTCTCCCGACGGCGATTGACCGAGGGCAGTGGGTGCGCTGCACAAGTAGTCACAGCGAGAGCTTGGCGCTGCTGACATAAAGGCAACGACCAGCTTGACGTGTCTCCGCGAACGGGTGCTCTTTCGTTTCTTCTCTCGCGTAGACTTTGACTGTGTGACATTACACGCAACACGCTCAGTACGTCCTGATCATAACTTCATCCCTGGCACACCAACCGTTGGCGGAAACGAGGCTTCAGAACGCAGCTAGCTATTAGCTTCAAGTCATTTGCTCGATAGCGCCGCCTGCGTCATGCGGTGTGCGCCGCTCATATCGCTCGTTATAGTCTCTGTCGGTGCCGAACAGCAAGCGCCAGACCAACCATGATGGTTTGCCCGCTCTGATGCGCTTATCGCGCCGCCTGACCCACTCTCAGTCGGAGATCTGCGCAGCACATCGCGACCTTAGCTTCGGTAATGCCGTAAACGACATTGCGGCTCCCACTTCTCCCAGTTTGTCTCACAACCCGAGCAGCAGCGCAAACACCAATAACGGCGTCCCCTCGGGTTGATTGTAGCTCGGGAACTCCGGTGCGGACCGGCGACTGATAACGAGAAATTCGGAAGCTGGACCCTGGGCGCAAGCAGGCCGCGGGCATGCCGTCATCTACCGTTGCCTTGCGGTGTTCATACTTCTGACGGCCACCTCCACATCGTGTCTCGATCCCTCCACCGTCTCCACTCTGTTTTCGAGGGATTCAATCGCCGGCAATCCCTTCTTATTCTTGCATTCTGACTCACTACCAAGCACTAATGGCATACCCCAGCATCATCTCTCAGCCTGGTATGCTCCTCCAGCTGACGACACTGACATCCAGGCTCGGCAGCGCGCAACCTCCAGCCTGTCCTCGAGGCGCTCTCCCCGCTGATCGAGGGCTCGAACGCGAAGCGCGTCCTCGAGCTCGCGTCATATCCCTACGAACACATTAGGGGGTATGCGCAGAAGTGGTCCGATGTGCAGTTCACGGGAACTG
This sequence comes from Trichosporon asahii var. asahii CBS 2479, assembly GCF_000293215.1. NCBI lineage: Eukaryota > Fungi > Basidiomycota > Tremellomycetes > Trichosporonales > Trichosporonaceae > Trichosporon > Trichosporon asahii. Next base: position 964,837 of record NW_014040855.1, on the reverse strand, counting down.
TGAGGGACGATAAGGAGATCAAGTGAGCTTCCCTCGGACCCCGTCACTTCGGGGCGCTGACAACAGCACGACCAATACGACCGACCTTCCCTCCAACGTCGGCCGGCCATTACGCCTCGACATTGCAGAGGAGGGCGACTGGGCAGCGCTCACTGATGCGACGGCCGAGCCCTATGACGGAGTAGTCATGCGTAAGTCCCAATCCGTATACAGACGCTCGCGCAAGCGCCCGCGTAGCTCGCTGACGCCAGTCAACCTCGTGCACTGTACGCCGGAGGGATTGCCGGAGAACATCTTCCGCAACCTGTCGCCAAAGCTGAAGACTGGTCGGCGCGTGCTCGCTCCTGGGGGATGGGTCGCGGCGTACGGCGCGTATCTGAATGATGACGGGAGCTTCCGCAGCCCGGCCGATGCCAAGGTGAGCCATTGCCCTCATACCGCCATGCTGCCGTGCTTGTGGAGGTGGCATGACGCGATGCCGCTATACCACAACGCCGCAATGGCACGTTGGACTCCATGCCCAGCGGCGCTCCACAGTTTCTCCCACACTAGTGACTTTACTGATGCCAGTTTGACGCCGAGTACATCAAGGGCATGCACCCGTCTCTCGGATTGCGGACACCGAAGAGCATCACTGCGATGGCGGAGACGTGGGGTTTCCGCGAGGTCGAGCGGAAAGACATGCCGAAGGGCAACCTGTGGATCGTGTGGAAGGTTGAGGAAGTGGAGGAGTAAGAGGGAGACGCGCATGCATTGTCTGAGTATAAGTACTGGTTCATCGGAACATAAGACCGTCGCATGCGGCAGCGTTGTTGTTATGACCGAGCAAGGAGCCAATGCAAGCGAGTGATGCGGCATTGGCCAGGCACGGGTCCGGCAGTGGAAGTTGCTTCAGTGCGGAGGGGTCAGCTGGGAGGGAGATGGGAGGGCTGTGATTTGCTCCCGCGTGGCCCAGCGCCTGGCGCGCGTTGGTGACGCCTATCCTCGCACGTTCATGAGCACCCATCCAACAACTGGCTACCTGCTACTACTCCCGGCTTTGGCATCTCTCGCTTCCCTCTCCCACATCGTCATCACACCCACAACCTCCTCCCTCCCTCCTTCTCCTATCTCATCATCCAAGTCGTGCCCCCGCTCAGTTCCTTGTGCGGTAGCAGACTTCAACCCCCCGAGCGATACACCTCTAGCCCCGAGTCCAGCCACTCATTTTCTTGTCCCTTCCCGCGACAGTCTCAACGTCGGCATTCGTTTGTTCAGCTCCCAACACTACGACATCATACACTATCTCTGTTCCTCGCCGCCAGTGAATTTCTGATTCCCAACCTTGTCATAAACAACTCAAGCCCGGACACCCGACCCCTCCGCGTCAAGCTAAATCTTACGCACTCGGCTCGCATGCCCCAACCCGCCGCCAACGATGCTGGCCCAAGCCGCCCACGGCGCGACAGTGCACCCTCAGCCTCGACTTCCAAGAGCTCCGGCGCTTCCAGCGCCGCCCAGGACTTGAGCCGCGACAACTCGGCGTCGGGCACGTCGTCAGCGACGCCGACGCAGCGGCGACCCGCGTCGCCGAAGAGCGCCATGAGCCGGAGCGCGTCACCGGGCAAGGATAAGGACGGACGGGAGGCGGCAACGCCGCACCTTGACCTGGCGCTGTACCCGACACCCAAGTTATTGAAGCTGCTGGCCGGACTGCTGCAGCAGATCGCGTCAGCGAACGACGCGCTGCGCGCCGAGCAGGAAGAGGAGCCCGAGGACGAGGAAGGCTCGACGACCACCGACAGCCGGTCCCGCTCAAGCATCACACATCCGTCACCGACGACGGCGCTCTTCCATGACGACCCGCCTCCCGACCTCGCGAACGGCGACCCGCTCTTCACCGCGTCCAAGGTCTCTCTCTCCCACCCCTCCAGCATCCTCAGCTTCCACGCCCGCCACGTCCCCAGCATCAGCATTGAAGCGTATCTTCTCCGTATCCTCAAGTACTGCCCGACCACGAACGAGGTCTTCCTCGGTCTACTCGTGTACTTTGACCGCATGAGCCGGCTCGGCACGACCGCCGGCGTCGGCGGCACGAGTGCCGCTGTTGGTCCCCGCGGCTTCTCGATTGACTCGTACAACATCCACCGGCTCATCATTGCCGGCGTCACGGTCGCGAGCAAGTTCTTTTCTGGTGAGTGCAGGTGGGAGTCCGGGACTACTAGTCCGCGGTGGCTTGGGTGGCTCGTCGCTGGCTGGAATCGGTGGAGACCGCCGAATATTCAGCCTAGCGCCGAGTCCTCAGCACCGACGTCATGCCGGCAGCAGTAGTGTGGCCAGCAGTCACACCTCACACAGCGCATGAGGTGACGCCTCATGTGTGCCCCCGTGTGCCTCCGTTGCCGCCGACTCGATCACTTTGCTGACGCACAGACGTGTTCTACACGAATTCACGATACGCAAAGGTTGGCGGACTGCCGCCGCACGAGCTTAACCAGCTTGAGCTGCAGTTCCTGCTGCTGAACAACTTTACGCTCATGATCCCGCCCGAGGAGATGCAGTCGTATGGCGACAGGTTACTCGCGTACTGGCAGGGACGGGAGGAGGCGGCGCCAGCCCCCGGAACCTCTCAGACGCCGGGGGGAGGGCGCGGAGCTGCGCCGGCATCGACGCTGACGCCGCAGGAGGAGGTGGCGCGGCTGCGCGCAAAGGAGCGGCAGGAGCGCGAGTACCGCGAGCGTGAGAAGGAGCGTGAGCGCGAGAGGGAGCGGTCGCGGGACAGGGCGCGCGAGGAGGGTCGGGAGAAGGAGCGCAAGGAGCGTGCAGAGCGGGAGGACCGCGAGCGCGCCGAGCGGGAGAAGGAGCAGCCGCGAAGTGAGAGGCAGGCGTCCTCGGCGCCGATGGATGTGGACGAGCACAACTACCCGGCGCAAAACGGGATCGAGCGGGCTGGACCCTCGCCGGCGCCAGCGGGCGTTGTGGGAAGTCGGGCGTGAGCGCCGAGCGAAGCGAGGCGCAGAGTGCTCTAGTGTCCTCACATCACGCCACGCGATACCCCGTGCAGCCATCGAAGAGCAAAGAGAAAGCATAGACCGCATTTCATCAATGTTGTTCATTCCAAGAGATACCGCCAGACTCCTCCAGCTTGTCCTCAACGCATCATCCAAGAATCCAAGACTGTTCTCTTCCCGCGCTTTACCCAAGTTGAGGCGCATGTTGACCCCACCCGCAAACTACAACCAACCCCCTATAGAACTATAACGAAACTGTATTTATTGGGCTTTTATATTCTGCTCTCTGCGCTCGCCACTGGCGAGGTGAACAAATGCATTGGGATATACGCTGCGTAGCGGCTCAGCGCCAGCTGAGCTGCCGACGGCGCTGAGGGGCTATCCCCCTGACCAGAATCTATCCATTGATCTACCCCGAAGCTGAGTGAGCGGTGAGAAGGAGAGTATGTAATAAGACGGTAGTGCGGTATGACACCGAGTCTAGCGGGCCCCCGCAGCAGACAGAATCAAGCATAACCCTAATCGCCATCATGATGTGCTTCGGTCACGCTTAGCGTTCAGCACGCCAGCACGCCATGTCGTATCAAGCTCGACAGAAGGGTGCGCGACGCCCGCTTGAGCATATTACAAGGAACGAATCCGGGTTGACTTTGATCGGAAGGGGGGTGAATGGGCCGGGGAACGGGGGGGGGGTGGCAAAGCGTGCACGGCCGTGAGGCTTTCCCCACTCTCCGTCAAAGATAAACAGACCGGGATTAAGTTAGAGACGGGGGATGAGAGTGCAGAGCGGGCAGAGCGGGCAGAACAGGCAGACAAGAGTAAAGGAGAAGTCTCGGATCAAGAACAGTTGCTAGTTCGCGACTAGCACTGTTCTGCGACGCGGCGACGGTGGTAACGCATCCACTGCCCCTCCCTGCCTCTCTGCCTCCCTGCCTTTTGGCTTTTGGTCTGGAGGTATCTCGCAATCTACGTGTTGAACGCCGGTACACCGAACAGTTCAGTAGTTCCTACCGTCAATACGCCAAGACCCGCAACCCATGAACAGAAGGTGCGGAGCAAAGAACTGAGCGTCCGATCGTCCGAGCACATCAATAAGTGTGTGTGCGTCGGTAATGTGTGCGGATGGATCTACGGCGGGCTAGTCTGACCAGAAGACCGGCCGGTCGAGCCTGGTCCGAGCCTGGTCCAAGCCCGGTCCAGCCCTTAGGACGTTCCGCAGCGTAGTCCGCAAATCCGAGACTTCTCGTCCCATCGACCTTTCTTTCGCTTACTTCTTGGGTCATCCCCGCTCGCCCGCTCGCCTGCTCGCTTCATTACGTCTCGTGACCACTTCGACCCTTTTGATCATTCATGTCCTTCCCCGGCCTTCTCTTTGATCACCGATGACTTGAAGACGTCGCTTCGACTGCCTGAGCTATGTGATAGCTGACCAACATCGGAATGCGGACGACGCCTCGCGCCTCGCGCCTCACGAGTTAGGCTGGGGGACGCGGACCGTACTTCCCCAGAACAGCGAGCATGCAGCGATATCCGCGGACGCGGAGATGTTGGAAGGTATTTGGGCAAGATTGTGGCTGTCTTGTCTTTGTCACGCTTCCCTCGCTTCATCCTTCCTCCCCTTCGCTCCTCCTGTGCGGTCTTGTCCAGGCAATGAGCGAGCACGACACAGATGCACGCAAGCGGGGTATAGACTGTCCCAGGAAGCAAAGCTATGCTGCTGATACCCGTTGCTCGAGTGCACGGGCAATGCACGGCCAGCCCAACGGACACGCACTGTCAGATCTCCGCTGAAGTCGCCGGCACAGGATCGCAGGACTCGACCCCACTCTTCAGGCCTTCAGAAGGTGCTTCGGCATACCCTCCGCTGTCCCTTTTGTCGTCTCTTCTGTCGGGCCTTTCTGTACAGCTCTTGCAGTGATTCGGTACAGAGTAGCAGGGAGGAGTACCGCTGATTCTGCCGCTGTCCTTCTTTCCCTTTCGCTCTGCCGGCAGCGCTGAGTGGAGAAGTGGGGACGACTGTGTGTGGAGACGTACTCCTCTTCCCCACCGTCCCCCCCTGCGTCCAGATGATACTGTAGGAGGAGAAATACCAGCGATCCGTAGCCCGTTTCCGACGCACTAGTGCAAGCCGCACCGAGGTGAAAGGATAGTGGGGTATGTCGTCCGAGATTTCTTGGCGTTTGAACCTTGTTGTAGCTAGCTTTGCTTCGGTCCTTTCTGCGGCTCTTGCATCGTCTAGAGTCCTTACTGTGGAACGCACGGAAGCGAAACGGCGAGTACCGTTCAGCTCTCTGCAATGATTCTGCCGTGGGCAATGTATCCAGCCTGCCCATCTTGGTCATCACTCAGCGCCTACTACCCAGCCAGCCATGGCAGCCATAGCAAGCCATGGCTTGCCAGGCGGCCACTTCATAGTCGGGCAGTGGGCAGTGGGCAGTGGACGAGCGACAGAAGTCGTAGGGTTAACAGAAGCAAGTGAATAGGATTTGCTAATGCGTTTTTGAACGCTGGCTAAAGGCATGAAGGCAGAGCTAAAGGGCCCAGGGCTCAGAAGACGGAGAGAGGACCGGACCCTGATAATGCTTTGTCTATCGCCGTCTGGGTTTGGTGCATTGACCCTGAGGGCGCGATCTGACTGAAGAGTGGCCAGGCCACCGTAGGCCACCGTAGGCCATTGTAGCCCGCATAGCCCGCATAGCCCGCATAGCCCGGGCTTGGGCTCTCTCAACGGAACATGGCCACTGCTGCAGCTCTCAACTGCCCGTGTCCCTCGTCCCTCTCCTTGGGTGCTGTCGCCCGACGACTCATTCCTCGTCACCGCCTCCCAAAGTCATAGTCATTCCGCCAGACACTGTCCGTCTACTCTCCTCGCATTCACCTCTACTACACCTCTTACACACACCTTTCGTCATCTCATCCGACGACAGACTTGACTTTCGCACACTCCTATCAGCGCACTCTTCCACGCCCCTCCCTCGACACTCGACACTTCCGCCGCCAGCACACCCGCAGCCGTCGATCGCCACCCCGCATCCACCGTCCATGCCAAGACTGTCTTGAGACTCCGACAAGGCTCTTGCTCTTCACTCCATCCTTTCTTGGCTCTCACACACTCTCTCGACACCTCCTTCGACCCCCTCTTCTTCCCCCCTCGACTCCATATCATGCCGACATAGCACACGCCGCTCTTTGACATCCAGCACCATTTGATTACAACACCCACCCTCCCTTCCCGGCAGCAATGTCGACCCCGTCTCCGCCCTCGCCGGCGCACGGGCAGGGCCTCAGTGGCCCGCGCGCCCGGCGAGGCTTCGGAGCCTCAGCAATGAATCTTCTACGGAGGGGCACAAACAACCCCCCACGCATCACACCCACTCAGCAACAACCAAGCGCGCCGCCGCCGACAATCAGCGAAGGCTCCTCCCTCTCCCCCTGTCCCTCCACCGCCCCGCTCTCCCCCGTCCTCAAGAAGAAGGGCGAGTCTTCAAAGTCCCCGACACAGACGCGGATAACGTTCGCCGAGACGACGACCTCGGCCGAGCTCACCGATCTGGGCGGCTCGAGCACCCTGTCGTCGGCGAGCGCAAGCTCGAGCCGCCATCTGCGGTCCGACATTGACACCAACTTTATCCGCGGCGCGCCAACGCCGTACAACACAATGGCTGACTCGCAGCTGTTCGCCGAGGAGACGATTCCAGGAACTATCAACAGCTACGGTCCCATGGACGAGGACGACGGGCTGTACCCCGCCGGCCAGTCTCGGTTCATCGGGCAGCGCACGGATAACACGGTCTCGTCGTACCCTTACACATTGTCCTCGACCGCGAGCCACGACTACATCCCCCAATCGACGCGTCCGGTCCCTGCGCCACCGCAAGTCGCAGACTGTCCGGCGGGCAACCCGGGAGACGTCGATGCTGCCGCCTTCATCCCCCTCGAGGCTTCACGGACACGCGCGTCAGATACGCACTCGAAGCGCTTTGTCGCGCGCTTCCGCCGCCCCAAGGTCGAGTACAACCGCGACGCCCTCCGTCTCCAGCAGCTGGGCTACGACCCCGTCCTCGGCCGCGACTACACGTTCTGGTCCAGCTTCTTCATCTCGTGGATCAGCATCGGGTGTCTCCAGGTGAGTACTGGTGGGGCTTGGAAACGGCAACGACGGCAACGGCAGATCGTGACGGGTGGCTCCAGATCCCGTGACACCCGACCATCGGGCTCTTACAGCCGATCTACAGAAAAAAGTGAGAGAGCTGTGCTAACTCCCCCTTTAGGGCACCATCTTTGCCGTCCCCGGCGCGTACCGGTACGGTGGTCCCATGATGATCGTGAGTAACCGCGGCTAAAACTGGGCAAGAATCAGATTTGAGGCTGACACCGGGGCAGCTAGTTGCTTGGCCGATCTCGGGCATCTTGTCCATGGCGCTTGTCCTGGTCATGTCGGAGCTGGCGTCGGCGTACCCCGTCGCGGGAGCCATGACTTCGTGGTCGTGGAAGCTGGCTCGAGCAGGCGTAGGAGGGGAGCGGTACTGGGGGTGGGCCATGACGGCCATTGTCCTGGGTGGACACACTGGTAATGTAAGCTAACCCCTCCGTTTCGATAGCTGACAGCAGCTTGTATTCATCACTTGGCAGAGCACAAACGTCATTAAGGGAACGATGGGGCTCAAGAACGAGCACTACAACCTCGAGACGTATCAGCAGTTTCTGTTCTACCTCGCCATTGTCGCCGTTGTCGGAACGATAGGAAGCCGCGCCTGGGCAAACAGCCACAAGTACTGGATTGTCGCGGGCGTGTTTGTCATGGGCACCTGGCTTGCGCTGTGCATCGCGCTGGCGTCGACGGGTGTGGCTCATCGGTAAGCTAGCGTTGTCATCGGTACGAGCTCACCGCAGTGACTTTTCCACTTCTCAACCGATCTCTACTCACTTTACGAACACGACGGGATGGAGCATGCGCGGCTACGTATATCTGCTCGGGTGGCAGTACACGACAATCGCGACCGGCGCGGACGCCTCGGCGCACATGTCGGAGGAGACGCAGAATCCCTCGCGCAACGTGCCGAAAGCCATGACGGCGGCGATCGCAGCAACCTACGTGCTCACATACATCTCCATCATCCTTTTGCTTCTCTCCGTCAAGCCCGAGGACGCCGAGTACATCACGCTGCAGACGTTCCCCGTGGGCCACATTCTGATCAAAGCCATCAACTTTTCTGGCGCGCTCGCCATCTGCATCATCCTCATCATCGTGCTCTGCCTGCAAGTGCAGGCGCAATTACAGGCCGCGTCGCGGTTCACGTTCGCCGTCGCGCGCGACAACGCGTTACCCTTTTCCGACGCGATCAAGTACACGAACAAGCAAAAGCAGCCCGTGGTCGCGCACTGGCTCGTCGTCGCGCTGTGGGGTGCGTGCTCGGTGCTGATCCTGTTCAACAAGCCGGGGCTCGTGCTCTCGCTCGTGACGACGGGCGCGTCGTCTCTGTCCATCCTAGGCTATCTGATCCCCGTGGCGCTGTACCTCATGTCGAAGATCGATCTGGAGCAAGAAGGGAGAACCTCCTGGTCGCTGCGCAAGTGGTCGCGTCCCGTGGCGTGCGTCGCGGTGCTCTTCTGCGTCACCATCATCGTCGTCCAGACATTCCCGGGCACAAACCCAGTGAGGGCGTACAACATCTCCTGGTCCCCCGTCATCATTGCCGGCACGCTGCTCATAAGTTTCCTCACCTGGCGCCTGTATGGGCGGAAGCACTACTCCGGCCCCATTCGCGCACTGACCAAGTGGGAGACGGGCGTCGAGCTCGACCTCGACAGTACACTGCAGGCGTCGACGGGGCACGGGCGGAAAGTGGACGGCGACGGCGACGGCGACGACGGAGAGGGCGAGTCCCCAGGGACAGGCTCGGGATCGGAAAAGGATTGGACAGGCCCAATCCCCGTCGCTACCATGCCCGACCTGGCTTATTCGGAGGGCGGCGCGGCGAGTCTCAGTGTCGGCGTAGCGCCCGCCGAGACGGTGGACACGATGACGTCCCCGGGCGAGTGGGAACAGTTTGACTCGTCCCTGGCCCCGGGACACACGGACTCGCGGGTCTAGTTTCAAATCACCACTCATTTTATCTTTTTGGTTGTCGTATCTTTTGACGTCTCCCCCTCATCTGGGATCTCTGAGGTGTTCGGTAGTTTTAGTTTGGGAGTTTTGGTTTGGGCAAGTTTGGATTTGGGCAGTTAGGGCAGTGTAGTTTGGGCAGTTTTGGTAGATCCCTCCCGGGCTCATGTGTTCGCACGACCCGGGGAGATTGGGAGTATAGTGGGGGTTTCTATTCTTGTTGTACCACATTTATCTTCTGAAATGTATAAGACACACACACCTACACATCTAACGACGCTAAACGACGCAAATGAGCGAGCGCAGCGAGCGTTGTCGGACAGAGTGAGCCAAGTGATACGCTAGTATCCTATGTCCCCTGCGCTGCTCGAATAGGGCCAGTGGGCACCACGGGCACCACGGGCACCACGGAGAGATCTCGAGGATCATGGAGGAGGAGGAGACAATGCCACAGCCCCCGAGGCCCCGAGTCTATGGGCCAGATCTGGGATCCGTGCGCTCTTCCCATTCTTCGGGAGGAGACGTGAGCCGGTCAAAGTGACCATCGTTTTGCTTGCTGTTGAACTCTGTATCTTTCCTCAGGACTGACAGCAGGCCGCACTCCAGTCAACTCACGCCCACTCACGCCCACTCACGCCTACTCACGCCTCGACTGCCAACTTACAGTACCTTCTGCCACTCACCGCTCACCGCGTCCCTGCCTCACATCGCTCACTGAGTGAGTCGAGTGAGCCACGCGCTTCTGTCCCCCGCGAGAGGTCCCCACGCCTCTCGCCTCCAACTCACAGGTCCTCGTCCTCTCCCCTTATCTCCTTGTCACGTTTGCTCTTGGATTCACCGCGACAGCTTAGACTGCCTCCTACTGCCTCGCCCTCGCTCGCTCCACTCCCTCGTGCTCCCTCGTGGCCAAGAAAAGAAGTCATATCAATACAAGCTACCTAGGTAAATACGGTAAATGTGCGCGCGTGCAAGAGGTTGGAGGTGGAGGTGGAGTGTTTGCGAGAGAGAGAGAATTAGAGGCCCAGCTCCCCAATAGCTGGGAGGGCGGGGAGGGTCGAGATGGTGCTGCGGCTCGTGGACTTGGGGTCGGCCTTGGCGAACGGGTCGCTGTCGCTGAAGGGGTCGCCCTTGTCCTCGCCTGCAGGGCCGTTACGGTCATTCGCCTTCACGTCTCCATGGCTGTAGCTACGGTCGACGTGACGGCGGTCGGCCTGGCGGCCGACCCTGTCGAGACCACGCTACGGCCTCGAGCTCGGGATCGAGTGGTAGTTCGGGGGGATCTCATTCTGGAGGTGTTCCGGGGCGTCCTCGAATTCGTTGCCGTGGCCCCACGACTGGTTCGAGGACATCATGCCCGGCCCGGGCGTGCGGCGGTGCCCGTCCTGCGACATGAGCGCGTCCTCGTAGACGCTGCTCAGGGGGCGGCTGGACGTGCGGCTCGCGGGGCGGGAGTCCGGGCTCATCGGGGCGGCACCCGCTCGCGCGCCTTGGCCTGGGCTGCGGGCGTGGCAGAGGCGTAGTCGTCGTGCGAGATTGCATTGCCAACGCCGGCTCCGGCAGCGGCACCAGTGCCCATGGGGCCGTAGCCAGAGTAGTCCGAGTAGCCCTGGTTCGGGAAGTAGTGCTGCGCGTCCGGCATCTGCATCGTCGGCTGCGTCGTGTACGTCGCGCCGTAGTGGTTCGGGTTGTACCCGTCGTCGGCGTAGTTGTAGTCGTGCTGGCTCGGCTCGTAGTTGTAGTGCGAGTGGTCCTGCGACAGCGCAGCGGCGGTTCCGGCGCCAACGCCCGCGCCAGCAGCGGTCGTCATGGTCTGCTGGTCAAAGGGGTACGGCTCGATCGTCGGCGCCTCGGTCGAGGCGGGACCGGGAGAGAGGTCGCCGGCCATGTCGAGCGGGTCGGCCTGCGAGTGACGCGTCGAGTGGTGAGGGTCAAACATCTTGTCGTCAAACGCGACCTCGTGCCTCTTCCTGCGGCGCCAGAAGAGGAAGCCCAGAAGCGCAGCGAGAACGAGCGCACCACCAACACCACCGACGACACCACCGACAATCTTGCCCGTGTTGCTGCTCTTGTGGCTCTTGTTCTGGCCAGCAAGGGTTGGGACAGCCTGCGTGTTCGTGACAGTCTTGTAAATGACAGACGAGCCGCCCTGCGCATTGGTCACAACCTGGCTCTCGGTCACGACGGCGACAGAGTGCGAGGTCGACGGCGTAGCCGAGCCAGATCCGGCGTTACCGGAAGACTGACCGCCCTCGGACGACGTCTGGGCACCACCGCCACCGTTGTTGTTCTCCGACGACGACTGACCGTTGTTACCACCATCGGTGCTCGACTGCTGGCCACCACCGTTGTTGTCACCACCGTTGGACGACGAGGGCTGCGGCTGGCCACCGCCGTTGTCGGAAGGCGTAGGTGACGGCGACTGGTTACCACCACCGCCATTGTCCTGCGACGAGGTCTGGCCAACACCACCGCCGCCGTTGTTGGACGAGGTCTCACCGCCGCCTCCGTTGTCGGAAGAAGGCTGAGCCGAGGGGGTCGACTCGCCGCCGGACGAGGACTGCTGGCCACCACCGCCGCCGGGGTTGCTGCTAGGCGAGGGCTCGGGCTGCGAGGGGGAAGGAGAGGGCTGACCACCGCCGCCCTGGGACGTCGTAGGTCCCGCGGGATCAGAAGAGGGCTGCGGGCTCGGCATCGTGCGCGAAGGCGACGGCTCACCGCCACCACCGCCCCCGTTCGAGGACGGGGTTACCTGGGAGGGCTCGGAGCCAGTGTCGGCTGCAGATGATGTCGGAGGATCCGGGGTCGCATTGGCAGAGGAGGTAGGAGAAGAGGGGTCATTGCCAAGGGGGAGGGAGTGTTCGTTGGAGGCCATGGTCAGCGACGTGAACGTGCGGGGTCGTGAAAGAGTGTCTAAAGTCTGCAGTCTAGCGTCGGAGAGGGGGAAAGAAGGAACTGTTGTTCGGAAAAAGAAGAGGCTGTGTTCTAGATCGAGATCCCCGACTCGGCCGTCAAGGAATGGGGAGAAACGAGCGTCTCTGGAAAGAATGGGATGAGATAAGGAGGGTCAGAGAGCGGGGTTGGCGAAAAGTCGAGTTGCTGGAAAGGCACAACGACAGTTCAAGCGTGGGAGACGATGCCGATAAGAGGGACTGAGGGACGGCCGAGCAGTCGAGGAAGGATGATCGGGGGAAAGAGAGTACGAGGAACGACAGCTCTGCTCGAGATAGACGCGGTCTGGATTTCTGGAACGAAGGACAAGAGTCAAGTCTCAAACTCTGTCTCGCCTGGCGACCACCTCTTTTCGGTGGCAGAACTCGGCTTCGGTTCGGGGAACGCAGACGCGTCTGCGGAGCTAAGAGCTAAAGTTGGGTGTGTGTGTGCGTGGGTGTGCGTGGGCTCGTGGGGGGTCCTCTTCGCTGGAGACTAGGTTGTGGTGTATGTGTGTGCTGTGGATAGTGTGTGGAGTGTGGTGCTAAAGAGACTGCTACGACTGCGGACTGGACACTCTAAGGAAAGCACTTACGAGGGGGGACCGCAGCCATGGTTTGTGGGTGCGAGGAGGGTGATCGGCGAAGGGCAGTGAGAAGAAGGGGGGGGGGTATGGAGCGGCGGAGAAATGAATGCGCGAGTGCAAATGCCAACCAAAATGCGAGGCCGTGTGACCTTTCGTTCAGGTGGGTCTGCGATTCGGGGTACCGGGGACCGGGTTCGGTTCGGCAGAGTTAAAGAGTTGGCTGCGTAGACGTCGCGCGGAGGGACTGGGGTTGGGCTGAGCTTAAAAACACAACAACAGCGTTGCGTCTGCGTCGGATCCGTCGAAGATTCAAAGCAAAGCAGAAGGAATGAGAGTTGGAGGAAGGTGACTGGGAGAAGAGGTGGAGACGAGATTGTGGTGATGTGCACGACGCAAATACGGGTGAGTGACCCTCGTTGAGGGCTCGAGGGGTCAGCCCCCCCCCCTTCAGCCAAGCAGCCCAGCTGGGGGCGCAGCTGATGGAGCAGGCGTTCAGTTGGCGCTGTGGTCAGCCCAGGAGATCCCTTCGGATGCATCGCAGTCAGCCAATGCAGCAAGCAGCAGGGGACGGCAGAACCAGGCGAAGAACAGCGAGCTAGCGAGGGGAGCATCAAAACATGGCCCCTTTCTGGCCCTGCTCTGCAACCCTGGCATGCCCGGCACTGTCCCTGGAACAGGGCGCAGAACCCAAACATTCTCTCCTCGGCCTTTGTCTGCGCCCAACTACTTGGTCATTAGGATCTGATACAAATTTTTCATAGCCTCGAAAAACTTTCTTTCACCCATGCCCTAATGGCCTAGTGGACTGTGTAATGGCCCCTCTGGTCTCTGGTCGATCACGACAACACAGGGTTCCTGTCGCCCCCTTCAGCCCTGTTCATTTGGCGCCGGTGCTAGCATCAGTCACTTTGCTCTGCTCTCGTGCCCCCTTCCACCCATCTGCAGACAACGCCCCCCTTAGCTCCACCCCTGCTGTGCCCTTACTGTTGCCCCTTTATGCCCGCTCCCTCGCCAACTGGCAGCAGAGACAGCAGAGACAGCAGAGGAAGCGCTGGATGCACCAGTCTTCCGGTTTCGCGGTGACCCCTTCGGCACCTCTCTATCCGCTCTGCGTCAAGGGAGTGGCTCACTTCGTGTCGCACAACTACGGGCACAAACACAGCTGCCAGCGGGCTGGCATGGGGAGAAGAGGCTTGAAGCGTTAATGAAACATTCCACGTGTTCCCGCTCCCTAGTCTCGCCTCTCGCTTGAGCCACAGCCACCAATGCCACCAAACGGCACAAGCGCTGCCGCTGCCGCGCAGCCAGCGACGCGCGACGATCCTGCGTTCCGTCCGCACAGACAGTTGATCCACAGCGATCCGATCCGTTCCTAGCTACCGACTTGATGATCAGAGCGATGTGCATGTGCTCATCCAAAGTGCGGCATGCTCACATATACATCTACGACACTATGCTAGAGAAATGAGGTTGGATGGGGGCTTGGAATGCTGCTTCTTCTCGGGACGTGACGCGTCGCGCTCGCTGGGTGCTTTGCGCTACGGCTGACGCACACGAGCGTTACTACTGCGCTCGATCACCGTTCGCTCACTCGCTGCCACCACTGCGAGGCCGCTCACGTGCACACTGTGCTATCCACGATACAGCGCCGGTCATGCCATGGCACTCACGCTGCGATCGCTATCGCTCGCGCTGCTCGCGCTAGTACGGCAACGACCCGTCCGTGCGCGGCCGTTTGTCTCTGCCGCGGGGCTCGCCCTGGCTCTGCCTCTTATGCGGGCCACCAGCGCCGCCAAAACTCGGCGCTCCCCCGGGCTGCCTGCCCCCCGCCAACCTGAACGCTGGGGCCGGGACACGCCCCGTGTTCGGGTGCCGGCGAGCTTGAACGGAGGCGGAGGTCCCCGCCCGCCGCCCTGGTGACCTCCCGGTGGGCCATGGCCCTGGCCGCCCATTGGGGGACCGCGGCCGTAGCTGTTTGGGTGGTTGCCTCCGTGGTTTGGACCGTGCGGACCGCCCATGTTGTTGTTGAAGCCCGGGCCCGCGTGGCCCATCGCCATCGCTGGCACCGCTGGCGGCATGTAGCCTGGCGGTGGGCGGTGTTGCGGCTGCTGCTGCTGGTGCATGTACTGCGGTCGGGGGTGCTGGCCCTGGTATCCGTGTCGGCCGTGCTGGGGACGGGCGTGCGCTTGCGGCGGCGGCTGGACCCAGGCGGGGTTCTGCGGCCGGCCCCGGTTGGCGGGAGCGCGCTCGCGGGTCGTCATTTCGTGACTTGACTCGACGACGGGGATGTTGCCGAGCTTGGCTGGCAGGGGCTCGCTCCAGAACCAGACGTGGTCGAGGGCATCGTTCGCCGTCGGGCGCTTGGAAGGGTCGAGCGTGAGCAGCTTCACCATCAGGTCCGCGCCGGCCCGGTCCATCTGCCACTTGCGCGCGAGGCTGAGCAAGTTTGTCTCCTTGTGTGTCTTGTCCCAGGGGTGGTTCTTCGCGTCCGGGAAACCAGGTAACTTGTCCCAGCCGGGCCAGACGCGCTGATTTGGTGGCTCGACGCGGGCAAAGATCTTGAGAAGCTGGTCACGGTCCGAGTCGCCGGGGAAGATCGGCTCGCGCAGATACATCTCGCCAAGGATGCAACCCATGGACCACAGGTCGATCGCGGGTCCATAGTGCACGTCGCCTAACAGCAGCTCGGGGGCGCGGTACCATCGTGTAACGACCATGTTGGTATACTCGTGCTTCGAGTGCTTCGGGAGGGGCTCTGTGCCGAGCGTTCGGGCAAGTCCAAAGTCGGCGATCATGACGCTGCCGTCCTTGCCGACGAGAATGTTGGCCGTCTTCAGATCACGGTGGATGATGTTGTTGCCGTGCATGTATGCAAGACCTTGCAGGATCTGGCGGAGAAGAAGCTTCGCGACAGAGTGCGTCATGCGGAAGTCCTTGTTTAGCAGCAGACCACACAGATCGTGGTCCATGTAGGGGAACACCATGAAGACCTCGCCACGGCACATCGGCTCGCCGGGCATGAGCTGCGTCTTGTCCTTCTTACGCTGCACAACCATGTCCAGGATCGGCACAACATTCGGGTGTCGCAGCTCCTTCAGGATCTTGATTTCGCGCACAGTCGTGACGCTGACGCCGTCGCGGGGGTTGTGCGTGATCAGCTTCTTCAGCGCGACCTTTCGTCCAGTCGTCCTGTCCGTCGCCTTGGTCACGACTCCGAATGTGCCTTCACCGAGCTTCAGACCGATATCGTAGGACGCGAGTGTTGTGACGCCGCGGAACTTGCGCGCGTACACGTCCTGCTCCTCCTCCGTCGACCGCATTTTGAAGTGCTTGAGTGATGGTGGCTCACGGGACGGCTGAGGGGTAAGAGCCCGTGGGGTAGACGTCGACTCGTTCAAGTTTCGGTTCGGGGCGTGAGGGCGCGGCGCGTATGCCTTCTTCGTCGGCGGCGGGGCGTCCGGCGTCCCACTTGGGGTGTCGCTCGGTGGTGGGGGAGGGGCACCGGGAGGCGGAGGCGGAGGCGGCGGTGTCGGCGGGCGACCGTTTTTGTCCTTTGTCGGAGGAGTAGGAGGACGAGTGTGCGAAGCAGACTCCTTGGGTGGCGGAGTAGGAGGCCTATGCGAATGCGACGCTTCCTTGCTCGTGCCGTGGCGAGGCGGTGGGAGCGGTGGGGTCGCCGGGCGAGGCGGCAGGTGCGCGTGCTTCACAGGGGATCTCGATCTCCGTCGCTTAGCCTCTCCTGTCGGGGAAGACGGCTTATCAGCCTTGACTGCAGGCTCTAAGATCTCGCCATCCTCGTGCACCTCTCCGTCCTCGCGCTTCGAAGGCGACGAGCGGCGGTGATCGTGCCTGCGGTGGTCGTCGCGGCGGTCGTACCGTCGGTCGTCCCGGTATCCTCCTCGGCGGTCGTCCCGCGAGTCTCGGTAATCGCGCGGATCTCTTCGGTGGTCGTCGTAGCGGTCATCGTAGCGATCACGGGGAGGATACCTGTCGTACCGCCCTCTGTCGCCGCCGTACGAGTCGTACCGGTCGGCGGGGTGACGTTCCTTCGACGGGGACGCCCTGCGGTGCTCGCGCTCGCGGTCGTCTCTCCGATCGTCTCTGCGGTCATCCCTCCTGTCGTCCCTTCGGTCATAAGCCCGCGGCGACCTGTGTCCGTTACGGTCGCGGTCCCGAGCTGGGTCTAGCGGGCGCGGAGGAGGGTCTCTGCGGTCGTGGTCCCGGCGATGGGGCTCTCCCCGCTGATCGCGAGCGTCTCGCGGTTCTCTGTCCCTCGAGTCCCGTGGCGGCTCCCTCGGTTGCCGATGGTGATCGGGTGGATGGGCATCCCTCGGCGCCTGATCCCGACTGGCAGAGCTGCGGATGTGGAGCTCTTCACGCGGCGCCGAGCTGGATTCAGCTGGCCGTGGCGCCTTGTCAGCATGACCCCGGATGTTGAGGCCGCCGGCGGCATTCTGCCCCGCTCCGGGCGCGGAGGACAGGCGGCTGGCGAGGTCGTTCTTAACGGGCGAGGAGTGCGTGCCCGGCTTGGGCGGCAAGCCGTTCGTCCCAGGCGGCGGAAACATCCTCGGCGTCGACGGACTGGAGCGTAAGGAAGGTGCCGGGAATTCTCAAGTCGTGCCGCAGCCAGCCGGTCAAAGCCTACTCGTCGAGGGGCGGCACCTTTGGAGAGACCAGTGTCAACAGCTTGGGAGTAGGTCGACGGGAAGCGCTTGCGGGAGCCGGCTGACGGAATCCGGTCTAGATATGGACAAGACGGGGGAGTAACAAGGCGAGCGGATAGAAAGAAAAGAGAAGAAGGACAAAGGGAACGCTTGAGACAGGGTGATGGTCGAAATGTCAACCGCAGGCGAAAGGTGGTACCGCGAAAGCAAAGCGACAAGCAAAGCAAGAATGACGGCGGCGAGCGGCGGCAAAGTGAATTTGAGTTCGGCTCAGGAACCTAATCGCGCATTACAGCGCACTAGTCATGGAGATACCAGCGGTGTTAGGCTGTGCCGCTAGTCGCCTGCCAGCCTGCGATTGTCTGCGGTGTGCATGGCAAGCTTGTCGATCTGGCCTTTTGTGTTGGTGCATAATGCGAGATGAGAAAACTTCGAGTGGCGCAGCTTCCGCGCAATGCACCCATGCGGGTCACTCCGCCTGTGCAGCATCAAAACGTGCCTCAGAGATTACAGGGTTGCATTTCCTTCTATAGTACGCCGACACTTCTGACTTAGGCGCTCATGACCTCGGCGTCGCTGGGCGGCAGGCCCGAGTCGACAACCACATCGTCGACATCAGGCGGGGGCAGGAGCAAGTCCTTGACGCGGCGGTGCGCGCGGCGCGCCTGGCGGTGTCCCTCGTTGAAGCCGATCATGCGGGCCGTCTCGGCCGCGTCGGCAAAGTACGTTGACGCCGTGTCGGCGTCGTCCATCATCTCGGCAAGCATGCCGAGGTTGTACTGCGCAACGCTCTTGGCGCGGGCACACAAGGCCTGCGTGTCGTCGCGTGGGGCGCCGTCCTTCCAGCCCTCCTTCTGCTTGACGTCGTCGACGACCTTGAGCGCGCGCTGAGACCAGGACTTGGAGATGTCCACCTGCTTCTGCTTGCCGGCGGGATCCGTGGCACGGGGCTCGGTGGCGTAAGCCGAGATGTTCGTCATGACCTGGCAAGGTCAGTTTGAGTAGCATGAGGAGAACTCACTTGGGCAGCCTGACAGAGGTCCGAGGAGGAGTGCTGTCCGTCGGGCGGAATCAGGATGGACAGTGTCTGCAGCAGCAGCTGTCCGGCGAGGTCGTACCTGCTGTCGCGGGCATAGACCTCAGCAAGCGTCTCCATAGTGATAGCCAGACCGCGCTTGTCACCTTGCCGCCATACTGGATCTCCTCCGACTCGTCGTGAGGCAGCTTGACGTCGCGGCCAGCGACGACGGGACGCTTGGCGGTGAACTGGCCCTTCTGCTCAATCGCCTCGCCACGGTCTCCGTCATAAGCCGCCGTCTCGCCAAGACCGATGCGGAGCATAGATGCCAGCGCGCCAGAAAGGAAGTGCTCGGCAGCCTTGTTCCAGTCCTCAGGCTTGCGGACCGCGTCGGCCTCTTTGTCTGAGTCGGTGGGGGCGCCGATCGCTTCGTCGACCTCCTTCGTCGCCTGGGAGGGATAGGCGGGCGGGTTCTTCATGGCGCCGAAACCGGCAGCGAGGGAGCCGAGCTTCTGCGACAGGCCGATCGCGCGATGGATCTCGGCCGGAGACAGGGCGTGGTTGCCAGCCCATCCTCCCGTGGGCGGGGGAACGGCAGCGAGCGGCCGCGGGCCGAACAGACGTAGAGCCTTGTACAGCTGCACGTAGGCGCGGAGGGGGTAGCCAGCCTCCTCGAGCATGGCAGCCTGCGTAATGTAGATGCCCGACACCTTGAGGAGCGGGTCGGGGTCCAGGTCGCCGGGGTACAGCGCATAGCACGCCTGCAGCGCCTCGTTGAAGTACTGGTTCGAGCTCTCGTAGTCGCCCTTGTTGCGCGCCTTGAGGGCCTTCTTCAGCGGGTCACGGACTGACTGCGGCCAGATCTGGAGAGCGTACCACCACTCAAGTCTGCTGTCAGCTAATGCTCCGCCGCTTGCAAGCTTACACTCCGTAGATCGTCATCAGCAGGCCAACGCCGATCAGCACTGTGAACAGGGTCGAGTTCTTCATGCCAAACTTCTTCCCGTCACCCTGACTCGGAGGCGGAGGGGCCTGCGGCGGCGCCTGTTGTTGTCCAGACTGTCCTGACTTTGCGTCAGTGGCATAGTTCGCAGCAGCCTGGCGGAGGAGCAGCGATGACGGCACGGCCGTCTGGGGTCGACTTCCAAGAGCTGTCGGGCGAACGAGAGTTGCGGCGGGGCGCATGCGGGGTGCGGAGCGCATCGCCAACCGCAAAGAG
Organism: Trichosporon asahii var. asahii CBS 2479; assembly: GCF_000293215.1. Classification (NCBI taxonomy): domain Eukaryota; kingdom Fungi; phylum Basidiomycota; class Tremellomycetes; order Trichosporonales; family Trichosporonaceae; genus Trichosporon; species Trichosporon asahii. The sequence continues at coordinate 945,326 of NW_014040855.1, read as the reverse complement.
GCGGCTCGCATGGTCATGCTCATGGTGGCTGATTGTTGATGACCTTGTTCGGAGCAATGTGGAGTTGTGAGACAAGCAGCGGAGAGCGGAGAGGGTGAGATACGCGTGCCGATATCTTCTCTCCGTGTGTTCGCCTGTGATTTCTCTGAGCAACCCGGTTTCGATGGACGTCGCCGAGACGATTTGCGTCATGGCTTGCCAGGCCGGTGCCTGGATCCTGGGACCTCCACTTTCCGTCGCCACGGCTGTCTACGAGGTTCCGCCGGGTGCCGGTTGTGTGCCCACCGAACGGCCCACCGAGCAAGCACGATGAACTTGCCAGAACGTGAGGTGCTTTATGACGATTGTCGTCCGAACAAGGAATCGAGGTACACTGAGAAAACGCAAAGGCACTCGGCTCAACTCACTCTCGGCGACAGTTCAAAAGGAACAAGGACAGACTACTGGGAACACCTCTTACACTACCCCGCATTTCTTGAACTTGGGCAAATCTCACCACAATGTCGAACGACCAGGTCCCCCTCATCAAGCTGAACGACGGCAACAGCATCCCCGTCGTCGCCTTTGGTGAGTGCGAGACGAGTGTGGCAGAAGCGTGCAGACAACCATGCCACACGAGCAGGCTGCTGCGCGGCAGTGCGCCATGTCTCACAGCCCGTGGCTCCGGCTCCGAGACGCACAACTGACAGACAAGGAACCGGCACCGTCCTGTACAACAAGGACTGCAAGGACCAGGTTATCTCTGCGATCTCGGTCGGCTTCAACTCGCTCGACGGCGCCCAGGTCTATGAGAACACAAAGTACATCGGCCAGGCGATCAAGCAGGCCGCGGACGGGAAGAAAATCTACCTCACGAACAAGTGGGGCAAGAGCGGAGACTCGGACGATGTCAACGAGCCCCGCCGTGTGCTCGAGGGCATGCTCCAGGAGCTTGGCGTGAAGCAGCTTGACCTGTGTGAGTTAGGGCCGCGGTCGCCGTCAGGCGGCCAAGCGGCCAGGTAGCCAGGCGGCAGATCAGATGGTCTGACGATCTGCTATCAGTTGAGCGCAACACTGACAACAGACCTGATCCACTTCCCTGTCGTGAGTCACCCTCTCCGGCCGTCACCACGAGATGGAGTGGCGATCTCGGAGAGCGCACAACGGAGAAGAAAGACTGACCCCAGGTCTCGAAGAAAAACTCGCTCATCGACCAGTGGAAGGTGATGGAGCAGATCAAGAAAGACGGGCTTGCCAAGTCGATCGGCGTCTCCAACTTCCGCGAGGAGGACCTGCAGGCTATCCAGGACAAGTGGGAGATTCCTCCGGCCGTCAACCAGGTGGGTACTGAGGCTGGCAGCGGGCACCTGTTGTGGAAGTATGGACTGAGCCATCCGCCTGCTCTTCGGGCAGCTACGCGTGCAGAGCTCAACTGGCCGATTGGACTGGGCATGCCACGCTCGCTTGCTCGCTTCGCTTCGCTTCGCAGAACACTGACAAATCAGCTCGAGTACCACCCCTACGTCGCGCACGAGCCGCTGATGAAGCGTCTCCGCTCCCTCATGGACAAGCACCAGATCAAGGTGCAGGCCTACGCGCCCCTGGCGACGCTGCACAGCGCGGCCGGCGGGCCCGTCGACGCCGCCGTGGAGAAGGTTGCGATTGACGAGTTCAAGACCCCCGCCCAGGTCCTGCTCCAGTGGGCCGCGCAGTATGGCGGCGGAACTGTTGTTACGTGAGTTGGTCTTGGTCTTCCTTCACTGCTGGATATGGGTTGGGCTGGCTAGGGCTGACCTGGGCTGGCTTGGGCTGGCTCAAGTTGGCTGAAGATAACTGCGCCATCTGGCGTCATCGTTACTTCGGAGGCCCGGAGAGGGTCGGTGTTCCGTGTTCTTTATCTGGCTCCTGTCACGGAATCGGGCGCACGACGGTGTGCTAGATGTTCTTCTATATCTGGAGACCTTCTGGCGCCATCTGCGTTGCCTGGCGCCGATGAGCCTGCGCCGCAGTCTAGCCTTTCAGTTGCGTTCAGTTCTCGACAAGAAATAGATCGTGGCGTCGACGCCGTGAGGGCGGTGGAGCGAAAGGTTTATTTCTGGCACCAGACCCAGATCCCTCCTTTGTCCTTTCGTTGTCGGCACGTTCGCTTCTCGCTTCGCTCGCTTCGAACTCGGTCATTAACGCCCAGCACGACACGCAACCTCGACCGTCAGCGCGAGCAGCTCGAGGCGTTCACGAAGCAGAAGCCCCTCTCTGACAACGCCGTCAAGGAGATCACGGAGGCAGCCAAGGGCAAGTTCTACCGCAAGTACCTCAAGGTAAAGTCTGATGTTGGGGTCAGAACTGACGGTTACAGGAGAACATCTGGGACCACGCCAAGCCTTAAGCTCGGCCCTTGCTTCCTTTGGCGGAGTGTATATCCGTTGCTGTTCCCCAGGAACAATCAGACAATCAGAAGAGATGCAGATGCAGTCAGATTTCTTGATATCAGCACAGTAGAGTGGGGTAATATCGCAGGGTACTCTGTCGTCAGGACGCAAAGGTTAGTCACGGTCCGACTTCCGCTATTCCCAAGTGTCCGTCTACCCGCGGCAGTCAGCTACGCGCGAGTTGGCAATAATAGAACCATGCCGACATCTGCTAGACTGAGCGAACAAGCGACCGAGCGGGCGTGCGGAAGTGTATTCTCCAGCGCGGGTTACTTTTGTTGTTCGTCCCTTGTCCAGACCCGGCCGATAGCGAATTCAGCGAACATGCGAGTGTGCGAGCAAGGAACAGACACATGCGCACATCAGAGTCCGATCCAGCATCGCGGATTGCGGCATCGGGCGGCTTGTCCAACGAGCACCGGGTTCTCATAGGCTGAGCCGTCATGGAGCGGCGCTATTATTATACGCTCGGTACGCTCGGCGAGCCGTCATGCCATCGGAGTGCGGCATGGAAAGACGGGGCTGCGCTGATTAGCGTCGAAGTTTAAGTGTATGGAGTTGTCGAGAATAGAACGAGGCCCCGCTTGCTAATGCGTAATGGTATCTGTGTGTATGGAAGGGGATGAGGGCATGAGGGATTTTCGACAACAGCACCCGGGCCCAAGACTGAGGACGGCTTGGTACTGGCTGGCTGGCTAAAAATAAGCAGCAAAGAACGGGACCAAAGAGAGGATTGCTGCCTCGTGGGTGCCCTGATCTGGCGCGCCTCTCTGCCCCTTGTCGGGCGCCTTGGATGAGGCAGGGATGCTCACGCACCGTCTGCGTTGCGGTTAAGGCTTTGGCCCCAGCCCGAAATAGACCCTGAATTAGAGCGCTTGCATGGCGGTAGGGCGAGGTCGCCGACGCTTGCGCCTCCCTGACCCTGGACTCGGACCTTACGCCCTCCCCCAAGTATAGCCCTCCTGGCCTTGGTCCCTCGCTTCCCTGACGCCTTGGGCCCTGGGCCACACTGGGTTCAAGTCATCTGCTCCTGCCTCTCTGACAAGTCTGGCTCACTCACACTACTTTGCTTACCCATTTTCAAAATCCGTATTCGCGGATTTCACGCTCACACCCACGGTCCTAATCGCGCCTTATCCCCCCGCACCCTCTCACCCGACCGGAGCTTATACCGCCCATTAGCCTGTATAGCCTTGTCCCCCCCCCTTCCCTTCCCCGACGCCGTCGGCCGCCCATCCAACATACACTGCCCTCCAGAGCTAGCTCTACCCACTGCGCTCGCTCTGCACTCACTCGCTACTCACCCACCATCCTCCATCGCCATCCCATCTCCTCCTCAACAACACTACTCACCCCATCTTTTCTCACATCCTTACCCCAACCTCCGTCCCCGCCACTCTCTCGCCAGCACCCGCGCCGACAACGCACACCCCGACGCCCTCAGCTCGGCCCTGGCTTCTTTCCGTTCCTCGACTCTCCCAAGTCGCCGCCCCCTTCCTCACGGCACACCGACATTCACCGACTTGGCTCTTCCACCCGCCGTCCCGTTCACTCGTGACCGGCGCACACCCACACCGCTTTCCGTCCCCACCGCTCCGGCAGTGTTCATCGTTTCCACACGCGTCCCCCTCCCCTCCTCTCGACGCCCCCTCCCACGTCCGGCACGTCTTTCGCCCATCCAGCCCGCGCTGTACCGGCTACGTTACTGAATCCAGTCCCGTCCACTCGTCGCCCGTCTCTGAACCGGAGCTAGGTCGATTTGGAAGAGCACACAAGCAGTCTGGAGTCTAGTTTGCATTCAGACCGCGCGTTTGCTCACCACCCCGTCCTGTCCTTTTCGCCTAGCCTGTTTTGAGTCCAGCAGCATAACCCGAGCACGTTGCGCGCGCAGGACCCTTCCACCTGCGCGCCTCGCTCGCCCACTCTTCCCGTCGAGTTCGACACATCCAACCGTTTCCACCATACATATGCGATGAAACGTCGAAGATCCGCTTCGGACGGCCACCCGGGGCCACCGCGACAATCGACATCATCACCATGGCGTTGGAACATTGGGGGACCCATCCTCGACTTTGGCGACGAAGCCGTCGACGCCGGACCCTCAACACCCCCCTGCGCTTGTGATGACTGTGTCGCGCCCCGCCCTTCATCAACATATCGATCATCATCATCCTCATCCTCTTCAAGACGGCGAGCATCCAGGTCGGCCCGCGCGTCGTTCTCTGGCACCGACAGCGACGATGACGACCTTCTCGCCTCATCAACTTCAAATTCTACACCAGTGGCGGCAACGTCAAGACGGCGGTTGCGAAAACAGCGTGACAGTTCTTCGCGACCATGGTCCTTGATGCGCCCCCTCACCACCGCGCTCGCGCTATCGCTCGCGACCGCACCCCTCGCTGCTGCCGGCCCCGTACCGCTACCAAGTAGAAGTACGACATTGACAGCAGCAACCGACACTTCTTCTCCTCCCCCCACACGAACAATACAATCCTCCATTACCACCGCCCCCACGGATACTCCAACAACCGTCCCGACCAAGACACAGACCTTGCAACGACGAAAAATCGAGTCCGTTTCCCTGTTTGAAGAGCCGAGCCTCCTCCCCTCGGCAACTCTTCGCGACGCTTTCCGCTGAAGCATTACCATATGTCGTGACCCAGTCCTCTGACGGACGATGGTATCATGACCCACGGCCATGGTGGATCTACGGAGTGGTCATGGTAAGGACCCACTCTCAGAAACAATGCTGACAACCTCAGGAGCATCAAGAACCAGCCGCCCACTCGAACGACATGATCACGAACGAGCGCCGTGCCGCCGATGCCGATGCGAACGACATGATTGCGAGGGCGCAAACGACGGGATCACCGAGACCGGCCGACAAGTACTCGGTTGTTTCCTCCCTGCCGAAGGGATGGGGAGAGTCGAGGGTCGACCGTTCCGAGTTCTATCGTACACCGCTCATCGTCGCTGCGAGTGTCATCCTCGCCATCCTCATCGTGACCGGCCTCATCATCTTTGCGATCCAACGACGAGTGCACACCCGACGCAAGAGAAGGCATACGGCCCGAATGCGGCGCAAGGCGCTGGCGGCCGCGGGCCTGACGGAAGACGACCTGAAGGTTGGAGGCGAGGACGCTGAAGTGGCCTTCCAGAAGAAGCTGAAGGAGGTGGAGACTGCCTACGAGATTAAGCATCGCGGAAAGGCCAAGCACCACCGCCCAACAGCCATCGTCCGAACCAAGGTCCGGGTATGGCGCGGTGGAATGCGTAGACGGAAGCCGACGCCTGGCGACGAGTTGAAGCCTGCCACTTCCCCGACGGGCATGTCGACGGCCATTGTGCTGAACCAGAACGGCTCTGTTGTGTCTCTCGCGACGACCGCAACCGAGCGGACGACCTCGACTCGCTCGTCCTCACGATCGACCCATCACAGCCGCCTGTCGATCCACCCGTCCAACTCTCCGACGCCAAACACCAGCGATCAGGGCGTATCCGGTGCATCCGAAGGGATCGTGTCAGAATGCACGCCAAACTCGCCATCCATGTCGTCCAACAATGACCCGTCGCAGGGCAGCAGCGAGCCGACGCAGTCGTCCCCTGAAGTCGCTCAGAGCTCTACGCCGCCATCGAACATGCCGCCAGCGTACCGCCCCGCATCTGTTCGCAGCGTGGAAGCTGGTCCCTCTCGCGGTGCCGGATCTTCGCGCGGTCTGCGTCCTCCGCAAGTGTATGGTCCGCTCGCACCGGAGAAGAGGTCAGCTGGCTTCTACCCCGCGCCGACGACGCCGGACGCCGAGGAGGCTCAAGCCGTTGCGCAACGCGCCGACGCCAAGGCTCCGATCATCCCGCCACCAGAGGACGACGACGAGACGCGGATGCACGTCGCGACCGACGACAAGGGTGCGCTGGAGCGGATGCGCCTTGGAGCGTCCGCGCCTCCAGTCATGCGCGTCGAGGATGCCGACGGTGCGGGTCCCTCTGCGCCAGTGTTCGAGGTAGACGAGGCGGGCTTCGAGCGGCTCGAGGGCATCGAGGAGGCGGCGGAGACGGCGACAGCACCGCAAACGCCAGCCGCCACGACCGACATGCCTGCGCCTCCTACGCGTGTTCTCCTCCGCTCGCTGCGAACGTTCAGCGACGCGCCGAGCCGCACCGAGTCGTCCGCCCTCTTAACGTTGCCATCAACGCCAGCCGTCGAGCACGACTACAGTCTCACGCCATCTGCGCCCCCGCTCGGCCTCGGGCTCGAGCCCGACTCGCCTGCGCCGAGTGCGCCGCCGCTGGCGAACGATGATGACGACGGCGACCTGTACGAGGCCACAGCCCCTCCGGCCTCGGACGACGGCAGCGATGCAGGCGACGGCGAGCCGCAGCGGGACCCGACTCAGGCCACACTGACAGTCAACGGCCACCGCTTCCTGCCCGTCTACGAGCCGTAGGCAACTCTTCTTTTTTGGTTAACTCTTGCACCCCCCTTGCCCCTTGTCCACTCCCATCCCTAGAGCGCGACCCCAGCGCGCACAGCAAAAAAGTTGTTATCGTGTTTTGATATTGCACTTTGTATTCAGTAGGTAACAGTATGATTGCATTTTGTCATATTACAGAACGACGTCAGCGCCGCTACGTGCTGATTGCTGCGTCCAGCTGCGCCGTCAGGCGCGGTAGTTGCTCTATTCGGCCAAAGAAGGACAGAGAGGGTGCAGTAGTGGGTAGAATGTGTAAGCGGCGTCGTGTGCCACCCCTTTACTTTCTGACGTTTACGAAAGGGTCAATCCATCCCTGGATCGACCTACCCCAGGGCGAGGAATGAACCTCTTGGCAGCCCAAATGGGGTCACTCCGGCCTCGTGCTTCGGGGTACGATTGGCCGAGCTTCTGCGCTTCCAGCGCATAGCGCATTCAGCGCAGTCCTCGGCGTGCCCGGCGCGGCGTGCAGGACGGAATTGAGTCCGAGCCCGAACGGGAAGTTCACAAGAGGGAACGGATGGAACGGAGGGACGGAGAAACAAGTGCTTATCAGATGTGTTTGGCCAGTCAGCATCCAGTTCTGCAGGGGGAGCAGGCGAGGGCTGGCGAGATAGACGAGTGTGCAAAGAGGGAGCGGAGACGAGGTCCGTCCTCGGACTATGTCCTACTCTGTGCTGCATCACTGGATACTATCCGAGAGCCACGCCGTTGCACAGGTATGATGAATGAGGGGGAAGGAGGGAGAGGATGAAGCACTATTCTGGAACCGGCACGACGGCACAGCGGCACGACGGCAAAAGACAGATCTGTGGAGCGAGTTAATTATGACCAGAACGCATATCGAACCAATATGGGTGACGCAACTAGCTCTGGCAAAGTCTATGCTTCTGCATCGTCACCGTCTACCGTTGGCTGAACCACTGTGTCAGAGTGCGGGCATGCGGGGACTCGTGGAGCTGTAACCTGCGTGTAGAAGCGAAGGGGAGAACGGCGCGCAAGTAGAAACGCACCAGGGCTCGTACTCGCCGGACTCACCGGACTCGCCGGCCCGGTAGAAGACCAGTCGGTAGATTCTCGGCGTGAACGGAGGGACGCCGCGGCGTCTCCGTTCCCTCCTCCCTCCTCCCTTTCCCTCTCCGCAGGCGGATCAACCTTTGCTTTCGACACAGGTAACCTCCTGCCCGCCGCGAGCCGCTCATTAGAACCCACCGTCCCCCCCTTCTAATAGCAAACACGTTTATGACACCGGACTCGGGCCTTGGACACAGAGAGATGATGACCGACGGGCGAGGATAATCCTCTGCTCTGCCGTGCTTACGTCCAACACTTTGTTGGAATGCCCGTGTCCCCCTTGCCCGCCGGTTAGAGTTCAATTGCTCGGACCTGACGGACCTGACTCCATTAGGGACGAATCTACCGCACGTGAGCGTGAGCATGAGCAACAATGGTCACCCGGTGCCTCCCCTCTCTTCCGCCTGTGAAGCAATGAGGGGCTGGGTAATGTCCGATTCCCGTGGTTGGCGGAGCCGAGTTAGTGCGGACTACCTTCACATGGAACATACTGACTCCGGACACTGCGATCTGGGACACTCCCCGGACACATCTGCCACAAGGTGCTCTACGAGTAATTGAAAGACGAGAGATACCGATTCAGAGTGAGGGACTGGAGCTGTAACAGCCAATCGCGGAAGGTCGGACTCGGTCTCCACAAGTAGAAACAATCGCGCCGAGGTACGCGCCGCGGCACCGACATACACCTGGGTACCAAATACCTGGGATGCACTCTCCGAGCCGGAGAGGCTGGACATAGCGACGGCGCCGAGATACCGGTCTCCTTATGGGACAAGCATGAATGGCCCGTGGTTCTAGGCATGAGTCGGTGGCGATCGGAGTCTTGCCCCGCGCCCAACAACCCAGGTGTGACTAACCACCGCCCAAGGCTGCACGTTAAGAGCCTTGGCCCCCCTCTCTCGGTGACAGTAGTTCCATACCGGGCCCACACACCCCAGATCGCCGCGAAGACAAGCCCATGTGATTCTTAGCATCTCGCAAAGAAGCATCACATGGCCGACCCAAGACCGGGTGCTTGGCGCTCGGCTTTGCGGCGTGAGACACCTCCGGCGTCGTAAGATGCCGCTTTCGAGTCACCAGTCACGACTGCCGATCGGCGCCACCATCGTTCGCAGCTAGTGGCCGCATTTGGCCGCACATGCTCTCTTGATAACGACAGAGTTAGGTTTCATGCGATGTGACGACTGACCGGACGGCACTGGAGAGGAGCATGAAACCATACACGAAATGCGGGGCCACTCCTGGCCACGGAGAGCTGGGACACTCCGCCTTATCTGATCCCCCGGCTTCCACCGGCCATCGCAATCGAGAATGCACCGCCTGGCCCGCGCTCAGCGGCACAAGCGCAGCAGCGCGGGGTAGACCGGCCAGCTACGTCAGTGCTCGACCTCGTCCGCAATCACGCACGCGTCTCCTTCCTTCCTCACATCCACCACCACCTCCGCCATGTCCGACGAGAAGCCCGACAAGCCGTGCACACTGACGCTCGCGGACGGGACGCACTTCGACCTGAACCCGCTCTCGTCCGCGAAGCAGGACTATGTCGCCAACTCGGGCAGCAACGACACCGTGTACAAGCTCAACGTGTGCCGCTCAGTCGTGTCCGAGCTGTGGAACGTTGATGACCCGGATAAGGTCGGCGGCGTCGTGAAGCGCGAGGGAGGAGAGCACCATGGTGACTTCAGTCTTGGGTATGCTTGGAATAGCGTGCGAAGCTGACATCACAGCCAGGTCAACACGAATCTGACTCTCGCACCCACGACTCAGCAGCCGATGATGTTCCTCGCGAACGGGTCCAAGTGCCCGCGGAACGAGAACGAGCTTGCCTCGACGGCCATCAAGGTGCGCATGGCATGGCAGCTGCATCTTACAGATCGGTGAGCTGACCCCAGTTCATCTGCGACCAGACTGAGTTCGGACCCGGGCAGCCGCGCCTGCTCGCCGCTCTGCCGCCAGGGAAGGACGCGTGCCACTTCTTCTTCGAGTGGCCGACGCACGTCGCCTGCCCGACGAACCGCAAGAACGAGCTGGAGAACCACCACGTGTGGGCGTTCGTCGGATTGTAAGTTGTGTGCAGCCCGATGGTAACTGACTCTCAGCCTCACAGTCGCTATCGTGTCGTGGTTCGCAGGACAGACGCTGTACAACCGCTTTAAGCTCGGGCGCCGGGGCATGGACCAGTTCCCGATCCCCCATTTCCACAAGCCGTCAGTGCAGCTGCCCTCGTTCCGCGGACACGGCGAGGAGGGCGGTGCGCCGCGGCCGCGCTGGGGCGTGTTCAAGCGCCGCTCCCAGCGGAACGGATACAACCACCTGCGCCAGGATCCTGACGAGGAGGACCGGCTGGCGGCGTCGCGCTTCTCGCTCGACGACGATGAGGAGGCTGACGTTGGGGCCGAGGTCAACGCGTGGCGTACGCCAGATGTGAGCGGGCGTGCGAGCGATGAGAACCAAAGGCCGTCGGGTAGCGTCGGCGTGCACCAGGGCCTTGTGGATCTCTAGACTGTTTCTCCTCCTACCTTTATGCATGTGTATTATAGCTGTGGACGCGGGCGCGGTATGCAATGCCAGCATGCATGCGATGCATTGCGGAACCGACGGGACGGAGACAGCATGCATGGTGACACACGGGGTGGTGCCACATGGACGGCGTTAGAATCGGCGGGGCCGTGGTTGGCTCAACGGCCCAGCGTCTCTCACTGCAGGCAGGCGGGCTGACCAGCGTAGCTCGTTGACATCGCGCTCGAGAGGTCCATACACACCACTCCCGCCGACTCCGCCATGCTCCGCAACCTGAGGCCCCTGCTCGCCAAGGCGCCCGTCGCCAGGCAGCGCGTGCCCCCCTTCGCCGTCCGCTCGTTCGCCTCCGAGGTCCAGCAGCCGCGAAAGTCCACCCCCGCGACGCACACTACTTCCGTCGAGGAGTGAGTTTCGGACATTTCGTCGCGGACGTACAGAGACACAACACCGGATCGACACCGACGGCCCCCCGGAGCTCTGTCCCGACGAAGATTGTTCCGAGACGTAATGCTGACCCACACAGCCTGCACAACCTCTCCCCCGAGGAGGTCCTCAAGGAGCATGAGGGCAAGGAGGGCAACATGCGTCACTTCACCGGTATGTTGGAAGTGGAACCGGCCGCGCTCGCCCGGCAGCCTAGCTGACATCAGTCAACTTCGGTCCCCAGCACCCCGCCGCGCACGGAGTGCTGCGTCTCATCCTCGAGCTGAACGGAGAGGAGATTCTCCGTGCCGACCCCCACGTCGGTCTGCTCCACCGTGGTACCGAGAAGCTCATCGAGTACAAGAACTACACCCAGGCTCTCCCCTACTTCGACCGTCTCGACTACGTTTCCATGATGACGAACGAGCTCTCGTACACCCTCGCCGTCGAGAAGCTGCTCAACATTGAGGTCCCCGAGCGTGCCAAGTGGATCCGTACCCTCATGGGAGAGATCACCCGTATCCTGAACCACCTCATGGCCGTCCTCACCCACGCCATGGACGTTGGTGCGCTTACCCCCTTCCTTTGGGGTTTCGAGGAGCGTGAGAAGCTCATGGAGTTCTACGAGCGTGTCTCGGGTGCCCGTATGCACGCCGCCTACGTTCGTCCCGGTGGTGTCGCGTTCGACCTCCCCCACGGCCTGCTCGACGACATCTTCAAGTGGTCGACTCAGTTCGGTTCGCGCGTTGACGAGATCGAGGAGGTCATCACCGGAAACCGTATCTGGAAGGAGCGTACCATTGGCATTGGAAAGGTGACTGCTCAGGAGGCGCTCGACTACTCGTTCACCGGTGTCATGCTCCGTGGATCCGGTATCCCGTGGGACATCCGTAAGGTTGCCCCCTACGACGCGTACGACAAGGTCGAGTTCAACGTCCCCGTCGGCAAGAACGGTGACTGCTACGACCGTTACCTCTGCCGTGTGCAGGAGTTCCGCGAGTCGCTCAACATCATCAACCAGTGTCTGAACAAGATGCCCGCCGGCGCGTACAAGACGGACGACAACAAGATTGTCCCCCCTCCCCGTGCCAGCATGAAGGAGTCGATGGAGGCCCTCATCCACCACTTCAAGCTCTTCTCCGAGGGCTACTCGGTTCCCCCTGGAGAGACGTACACGGCCATCGAGGCGCCCAAGGGTGAGATGGGTGTCTACCTCGTCTCTGACGGATCAAACCGCCCTTACAAGTGCAAGATCCGCGCCCCCGGATTCGCCCACCTTGCCGGCGCCGACTTTATGATGCGCCACGCCTACCTCCCCGACGCCGTCGCCATCATCGGAACCATGGACCTTGTGTTCGGTGAGGTCGACAGGTAAACATAATCAACAAAAAGTGTCAGGGGTCTCGTTAAACGTCGGGAGCTTGTAGGATAGATTACACAATGCATCAAAACAAATTAGCCAAATAGCCCGGGAGCGAGCAAGCGAAGCGAAGCGAGCCAGTGAGCATCTCCGTATGTGAGCCAAGCGGAGCGTAGCGAACAGTCTGGTAACTGGCTGGGAATGTGAGCGAGTGAGCGATCCTAATCAGTTGGCCTCCTTCTAGCCGTCCCGTTAGTTGTCGAGATGGGATCGACCAAAGCGTCAGTGCTCAGCGGTCAGTGACATCAGCCAGTTGCAGGACCACACGCACACAAGAGCTCGGACAGCAGAAAGAAAGCTCAGGCATCGGAGAACAAGGGCAAAACAGGCAGCACAGGCATAGAAGGGATTACGGAACGTTTGGGTACTTAAAAGAAATAGACAGCGGACAGGTAAGAAGGGAAAGAGTCCATGCGCTGCGTTTTAACATCGAGCCTCTCGTCAAGCTGGTGAGTTGAACGAGACTGCTCGTGGACAGGAAGCCACACGCTCCTCGCGCTCCCTTCTTCGGAGCGCTCGTCGCGCTCGTCGCGTAGGTGCCAAGCTTTAGTCCTTGCGCTGCTTCTTCTTCTTGGGCTCCTCCTCCTCCTCGAGGTCGATGCTTCCCTCCTCGTCATCCTCGTCGTCCTCGTCCTCGTCAAAGTCAAACTCGCCCATGTCGCCGCCCTCAAACGCCTCGAGCGGGTCCTGGAGGATGTCCTGGACGACGGTGCCGATCTGGTCCGCGTCGCCCTCGAGCGTGAAGTAGTGGAAGAAGGAGCCCGGGTCGCCCTCAAAGTCCTCGGCGTCCTCGGTCGGCTCGCCGCGCGGGTGCTTCGCGATCAGGTCGTGCTCGGGCTTCCAGTCGATGGTCGTCACGCCCGCGACCAGGTCGTCGTCGTCAAACTCGAGCTGCGCCTCGGAGATCGTGCCGTCCGTAGGACCCGACTCGACGCCGGAGGGAAGAGAGTACTTCTTCGACAGCGTCTTGTTGGTGAAGTACGGGTTCTCGTCGAAGTGCTGCGTGTCAGCTATTGTCCACGAGCTCACAACAGCTGTCAAGAAGACCAGAGGGTTGGGGGAGCCTAGGCTCGATTATTCCAGGGGGCCGCTGCCGCAACCCTCGACGTTACTCACGAAAACAAGCTCGTACTCGCGCGGGTCCTTCGGGTCCTGGACGAGCTCGATGTCGCGGAGATGCTGCAGCGCATCGCGGTCCGAGACGGCCGAGACGCGCGCATTCAGCAGCGGGTGGTTGAGCAGCGCAACGGTCCAGAAGCCCTTGACGTCCTTGAGCTTGGGGCGGATCTCGTCGAGGAGCTTCTTGTTCTGCTCCGCGACGAAGCGCTCGATGCGGACGGCCTTCTCGCGCGTGGCTGCGGGGTGTCAGCTGGGTTCTATACGGACAGCTGCCTTCTGCTTGTGCCGGATGGACACTGCACGGGTGTCAAGCCTCTAGGTTGCATTGCAGATAACTCTGGTGGGAAACGGCCTCTGCCTGTGACAGCAACTCACCCTTCTGGATAGCCTCGGCGACGTCCTGCTTCAGCTCGACCTGGAGTTCCTTAGCGTCCGACATTGGTTGTGGTTGTGGAGGATGTGGAGAATGTGTAGGGAAAGTCGTGGGATTGTGGACAGAAAATCTGGTCGCAAGTTGATCCCCGGCCGGCCCGGCCAGAACCACACTGGGCTAGGCTGGCGCCGCCGTACACAGCTGTGATTTTGTTGTGGCCGTCCGACAACCACATCGAAGTCACGCGTCATATTTTCCCCCGGTATCCTGCCCTGGCGCGCCTGCCCGCGCTGCCGCGCTGCCCGCCCTGTTAGTCAGTTCTCACTGTGCATGCAGACTGTGGGCAACGGTGGGCTGCTCGTAGGTTCCCTATACGGCCACCGCGTGCCGATACGTCATACTACACCCAAATTTCGAAGCGTGCTTGCAGGATGCAGAAGCGCAGGCTCCGGACCGCTACGATGCGTACAGGCGGTACAGGTGCAAACGTGCATGGCGGAGTCTGAGCCCCCCTTTGCAGACGAGAGCGAGGTCAGTCGGAGAAGGCGCTGCAACAAGGTGACACTCATTGGCTCGGCATTCTCGCCATGCATCGTCGTCTTCTCACCGCTGCATTTACTACGGATGCCAGACGGCACTTGGGGGTTCGCTGGTAAAGGGTGTGGGTAACAAATATGGAATTCTTGGATCTCTGTTGAAAGGGAGTCATGCTGCGCTTGGCTTTGGGCTATGTGCTCGCTTTGCTCTGGAACGCATGGATCACACGGTCCCCGCCAGCCTGAACCGCTGGAGAGACAGTGGGACGGGGTCACCAGTCGACGAGGAGTTCCGTGGCGACGAGCGGGGTAGTGAGCAGAGCCAACAGAGCCAACAGAGCCAGCGCGATTACAACTCTTCGTATCGCAGGCGGGGTCACGGTGTTGCCCAGGGGCATGGGGTCGTGGGTGGCCAGACTCGAAGAATGGTTTGCTCTCCGGAGCACAGAGCAGACGCAGTGCCGCTGCAGAAACAGCCGGCGAGGGGATTAGCGTATGGGTAGTTCAATGTCCATCAGCGGGGGCGTTGCAGGAGCACGACCTTGTTGCGTTGCGGCGGGGGCGGCTCGTCGTTGCTGGCATACGCGCGGCGCCAGCCAGCCGGTCCGGGTCCGGCACCAGCAGCTGCGTTACTGTTTTGGTTCGCGTTGCTGTCATTGTTGCCGCTGCCTCCGCCGAGCTGCCCGCCGCTGCGGTCAAACTCGCCACGGCCGACGTGGTGCACAAGCGTGTCGGGGCGCTGGAGGAGGACGAAGCCGCCGCCATAGTGTCCACGGCCACGACCACCCCGTCCCTTGCCACGACCACGGTTGCGGCCCGTGTCGGAGCGATCGTCGTTTGCCTTGTTCTTCTGCTTCGGCTGCTGCTGAGGCTGGGCCGGGTGGGCCTTGGTGGAAACAGCGGTGGGACGGGGGAGATGGGCCTGCGACTGCGGCGTGGGGCGAAGGCGGGTGAAGGGCGAGTCGCCGGTCGTGTCCCCAGACTCGTCTACAGCCACCTCGGGCGAGGGGGGAGAGGGCTCCTCGACCTTTTCCGGGCGGCGGAGGAGGATTTTGACTTCGCGTTCTGGCTCGGGCCCGGGCTCCTTCCTCCGGCGGCCGCCGCCGTTGCGCCCCGTGTTCCGGCCCCTGGTACCGGCGCCGCGGCCGCGTCCCCCGCCGCCGCGCCTGCCGACGTCTTCTGTTTCATCGTCGCGGAGCACCTCGAGCGCGAGCTCGAAGCGGCCCGCCTCCAGCGAGAGAGTGTACCCCTCTGCGCGCTCTGTGTGCTCCGTCTCGCTACCGCCGAGCTCGGCGCTCAAGGGCGGGTGCGCGATTAAAACCAGGGGGTTGCCGGCCTTCGGCGGCGTCGGCTGGCCATCGGGGCCGAGAGGGCGATCAGGCGAGCCAAAGCTACGGTTGTGAGGGGAGTGGGGAATCGGGTCGGCCGGCATCTCAGAGTTGGCAGCAGGCTGCTGGGGGGCACCAGATATGATGACCAGAGGAGGGGCAGGGGCGGTCTTGTCGGAAACGGGGGAACGGCGCGGGGTCAGAGGCGCGCCAGTAGTCGAGGAACCGGCAGATTCGCTGGCGTTCGGGGTGGCGGCGGCACTGTTAGCAGGTGCGGCAGGAGTAGCTGATGATCCGCTTGAAGACTTTGTCGGCTGCTTGGTCTTCCCATCCGAGCCGGCGCTCTTTGTCCTTAGCTGAGGTGGTGTTAGCGGGCTTATTGTCCACGTTCACGAGTGCAAGTTGGGTGTTGTTGTTGTTCAATCTCGTCCGCCGTCCTTGGTTTGATTGCAGAGCCAATCCACAGACGACATACCTGGGCCCTTAGCCTGGCTGCTGGCTGACCGCTGGCTGGTTAGTGAGTCCTACGCAGCGTGCTTGGTGGCGAAACGCAATGAGGTGTGAATATAGCCCCTCACGTGGTGATAGGCCCGACTTTCGAGGCATCGATCCTGACTTTCTCTCCCGAAGTTGCAGTCGAGCCCAGCCCGAAGCACGCTTGCTCGCCTTGCAAGCTACTCTGACACCACCACCCCGCTATCGCCATGCTTCGCCGCGCTGTCGACATGCTCCGCGCCCTTCCCGCGGGGCCGTCACGAGGATTCGCTTCGTCCGCCCGGGCATCTGAGGGATGTGAGTAGCCGAAAACACACTTTTCGAGGCGATCGAGCAAAAGTCCGGAAACTGGGCTTGCGAGGGGTGCCGAAGTTGGCTCGACGTCCGACGGAGACTGTCAACGGGCAAGCAACTCAGAGCAACTTTACAGGGAGCCTCTTGGAAGGCTGGTAGAGTACTGCGTGCGCTGCCGCAATGCTGGACAGCCTACATAGCTACTTCCGGATACACATTGTCTCCTTTCTCAGCTTTATACTCTTCGGACGCTTCAGCTGACATGCAGACCCCTTCAACGCTGGTGTCGTTGTCAAGCCGCCGACGCCGATCCCGACACCGTCTCTGCTCAAGCCGAAGAACGGCTGGAGTGTCGTGGAGCACGTGAACAAGACGCTTCGGGAGCAGTACGACCAGCGCGGCCTGCTGGACCTGTTTGCGCGCCGGGGTCCGCAGCGGCTCAAGACCGGTTCCGTTTTGAGTGTCACGACCTGGACGGGGCCGGAGAAGAAGAACTCGACGCTCTTCTCGGGCGTGCTGATGGCTGTGCGCCGGCGCGGCGTCGACACGAGCTTCACGCTCCGCAACGTCGTGCAGCAGACTGGCGCCGAGATGAGCTTCAAGGTCTGCTCGCCTTTGCTCAAGGAGATCAAGATCATCCGCCGTGCCGAGGGCAGGAAGAAGGACACGATCCGCGACCTCCGTCGCGCACGCGTCAACTACCTCCGCGACAGGCCTGATATCATGCACCAGATCGCGGCTGCCCTCAAGTCCCATGCCGCCCAGGAGGGCGGCGGTAAGGCCGCTAAGGGCAAGGGCAAGGGAAGGAAGTAAGACGTCTCTCTCTCTCTCGTGTGTAGATCTTTATCACCGGACACGCGGCATGCATAGTGTACAATCCAGCGTGGTCTAACTAAGTCTTGTCCAATCAATGCTCAGCTGCAGAAGGCAGACTGTTTGATAATAGAAATAAGGGGGTGGGAAGGGTATCTATATGGTGGGCGGTCCGCAAACAAGGAATGAGAGGAGGGTCGCTATGAAGGAATCTTTGTGCACCAGCAAGTGGTGCTGGAGCCCGACCGGGGGCGATAAGGTACATTGAAAGGTTGAGATGCTGAGAGGAAATGGGGAAAAGGAGGTTTAAAGAGGAGAGGAAGAGCCGATGCTCTTGTCTATTCTAACGCTATGCCTGTCTGTTTAGCTGGAAGCCTGAGCTGCCGCCGCCTGTGCTGCTTCGAGGCTACGGTGGGCCTCCAGATCCCGCATGACAGAGGGATCAATGGGCAGGACCGACTTTCGTCGCATCGGCCCAGAAGAAGTAGGCTCGAAGGCAGCATCAGACGCCACGTCCACAGCAGCATTCACACTCCCAGGTACACCCGTCGCAGACACGGTGGGACTGCTGGGCTAGACAGGTTAGCTGAGTAGCTCAGAGGTACTCACGCTGCGCTCGATGCCCGGATCAGCGACCGGAACGACATCCTCGGCGATTGACCTGTCCAGCGTGAAGCTCTCGCTGGGGTCAAAGCCGTTGGCTGTCAGGTCCACTGATCCATCCCCGTCATCCTCAAACGGCTCAGGCCGAGGAGGAGGCGGTTCGCGGAGCATAGCGGGCATGGGTTGCGTGGAACCGCTGGCCTTGTAGTTGGCGATCGCCTGGTCGCGCAGCGTGAGCCACTCCTCGTACCGCTGGCATGACCTCTCATAGTCCTCCTTGCGCTGCTGCTTGTAGTTGTGCTGAACCTCGTCAAACAGCGTCGGGTTGATCTCCATGAACAGCTTGAGCGCGTTGAAGACCATTCCGTGAATCGTCCGGTTCCAGTGCTGCTTCGAGTTGTGGTACAGCGCGGGGAAAACAATCGGGAGAATGACGTTGATGTGTTCGCCCATGAGATTCACAATGTACTCGTTGTTCCAGTAGTAGAGGGCACGCTCAGCAACCTGGAAGTGTTGGCTGTTGATGCACCTCGCCAACTGCGAGAACAGCGGGTGCATGATCTTGGCGAATTCGCTGCCCTCGATGACATCGAGAATCTCCTCGACCTCGTTAAGGTACATGACTTCCTTGGGCGAGTTGACCTTGGGCCAGTAGCGCAGCAGTCCGAGGATGACCTCCTCGGTGAGGGTCGGGTCCTTTTCGAGGAACTGGACAACACAGTACGCGAGCTGAGGGTGGTAAAGCGCAAGGGACTTGGCCTTGTGGAGGGGAATGAGTACCCTGGTGAGGAAGATCTTGTGCTCCTCCTTGAGCGGCAGGGCGAAGCCATTGATGATCGATCCGAGAATCTCGAGCAGTTCCGCGATGCCGTTATGCCTCTCCGTCTCATAGACGAACTGGAAGAACACATGGTTGATAGACCGACGGATGAACGCACGGAGGTTCAGGAACTTTCCGTAGATGCGATGGAGGGTGGTCTTGAGGAAATCGCGCTCGCGCGGGTCCTCCGAGTCGAAGAGCTCGAGGAGCGACAGGACAAACTGCTGGTCGATGTAACGCTTGCCAATGTTCGTGTTGAAGTCGGGGCTCTCAACGAAACGGAGGAAGAACTCGTAAACAATCTGAAGATGGGGCCAAGCGAGCTCGAGCACGGGCTCATCCTCCTCCGGGTCGAACGCATCGCCGGTGGGATTCACCTGTGGTGGGATCGAGCGGAAAAGGTTGGCGGCGAACTAAGATGGTGAGCAATGCTGCGCAGATGTTGACCAAGATGACGACTCACCATGCCCACGACTTCCGGGTAGATAGATTCTGTGATGACACCACGCTGCTGAGTAATGTACTCGAGCATCTCGTGCAGCGTCTGCGCCTTGACCTGCTTGCCCCTCAGCTCCAGCGAAGCATCGTTAAAGTCGAAGACGACGCGGCACTGCTGTAACTTCTGGATGAACAGGTCGTTACGGTCCTCTGGTCTGACCTCGTTGAATCCGGCAAGCTTCTCAATGTCGACACGCTCCGTGACGTGGAAACGCGAGCTGCGCTGCTTGCGCGGGGTCTTGCCAACGATAGGGATTGTGTCCTTGGGTCCTCGCAGACGGTTCAGGGGGTTGCCGGCCTTCGGCGGCGTCGGCTGGCCATCGGGGCCGAGAGGGCGATCAGGCGAGCCAAAGCTACGGTTGTGAGGGGAGTGGGGAATCGGGTCGGCCGGCATCTCAGAGTTGGCAGCAGGCTGCTGGGGGGCACCAGATATGATGACCAGAGGAGGGGCAGGGGCGGTCTTGTCGGAAACGGGGGAACGGCGCGGGGTCAGAGGCGCGCCAGTAGTCGAGGAACCGGCAGATTCGCTGGCGTTCGGGGTGGCGGCGGCACTGTTAGCAGGTGCGGCAGGAGTAGCTGATGATCCGCTTGAAGACTTTGTCGGCTGCTTGGTCTTCCCATCCGAGCCGGCGCTCTTTGTCCTTAGCTGAGGTGGTGTTAGCGGGCTTATTGTCCACGTTCACGAGCTCGGGCGCCTATAGCACATGGGCGAGAGGACGCGAGGATATCCATGGTGGTCGATACCGTGGCGTTCGCCCCCATCCAATATTACCTTGTCGTCTTCGTTGGACGCGCAGACACTGGGAGCACATCCCATTACGAGCTCGAACAAGAGAGTAAACTTACCATAGCCTTCTTCAAGTTTTTCATCGTGCTGATGTGTGACTAGCGCTGTGCGTAGCAGAAACGGTAGAGATTCCAGTTGAGGCGCGGGAGCTGGGTTACTTGGGCTTGTTCGAGGAAGCCTAGGAACAGCGCTCAAAGGTGTGTGCGTGCGCTGGCACTGACTCTCAAACGGAATGGTCCGATGTGGAATTCGTGTTTATCGCTTTCCGATGCGGTTGCCGGATGCGACGAGTGATGCGAGGGGCGATCTATGCGGATGGGAAGGTTGGAGTGATGGTCTGGACGAGGATGGAAAGTGGTGTTGATGGTCAAAGTCGGACGTGAGGATAGAGTCGAGAGGGGGGGAGGCCGGTCGAGGGTGTGTGTTGGGTTGTGTCGCGCGCGGGCCCTTTAAGGTGTTTGGGTGGTTGATGCGGGGTTCCCTGTGGGAATGGAACTGACGGGGGGGCGAAAGGCTGGTGAAGCGGCGGACGCGGGGGTCGGGGCGGGGGAGAGGAGGAAGGCGAGGATGGAGAGGGGGGTTTGAAGGATGGAGCAAGTCGATGGTTGTTACGATGTAAAGGAGATGGATGGAGGGCCGTTTTAATGATACGGCGACCACCGAGATCTACACTCTTTCCCTACACGACGCTCTTCCGATCTGTGGATGGGGTTGGTTGGATGGCGAGGGAGGGAGGGGCCTGACGCCTGTATCGCCTGGCGCCATACGTGTCGGGGGTGTGGTGGATGGTGTGTGTTGGGTGGCTCAGGCTCAGGCTCACGCGCTGGGACTGCATGCACACGCTCAGCGCTCAGCGCTCAGGTTCGAGGCGCGCGCGGATAGTGAGGGTCGTTGGGCCAGGGCACGTCTCTTGATTACCCCTGGCTGCCTGGCCTGCCTGGGCTTGTCCGTTGGCCGCAGCCACCACCACTATACACACTGCTTTTACCCGCGTACCGTCACCCATCACCCCCTTTCTATTTAGTGACCTCCTCATTAGCCCCGGCTTCCTAATCCCGTCCACCACTCAATTACCTCTCTCCATTACATTCCCAGTCTCCCATTCCCGTGCCTCGCTTCGCCTGCCCAGCCGGCATCTCGTCTGTTTTCGGTCTTTCGGCGGAATACCGTGTGGCATCATCCATCTCAGCTGAGCTTTCCGTGCGCTGCGACTCGCTACCGCTAGGCCATCCATCGACGGCTCTGCTTCAGCAACCCCCCCCCTCCAACCTCACCTCTCCGTCTCCGACCTTCCTCCCCACCCACCTCCGCCATGTCCGCCGTGAGTCGCCCTCAACAACCTCCCCGACGACGTGCATGTATGCTGACGCTGCTCTCTTGTTTAAACCGCTTCGAATGCTTCCCACCGCTCCGATAACTTCCGATTGCTCCGCTTTTTGCTGTTCCCGAATGTCGAACGTCAACTCGGCTACTACTTGTGCCCTCGCTACGATGTGCAACGATGCTCTTGGAACAATCGTGATGACTGCTGGATCTGGGACGTGATGGACTGCTGGATACGTGTGGAATGCTTGCTTGGGAATTGCGATTGCTACCTGTGAATGGACCTTCGATTGCAACAACAGATCTACAACCTCCTCTTCAGGCGCAACTCGGTGTTCGTCCCCACCATCTTCATTGGTGCCTTCGCCTTCTCCATCGGCTTCGACCAGATCACCTCCGAGTTCTGGGACAGGCACAACAAGGGCGTGAGTAGGACGGCGACGGTCGATCGCAAGGAGATGCGGGCCGAAGACGTCACAGGCTCGGAGCGTCTGGTGACCGCCTGGGCGCACCTATCTCAGCTTCGAGCCATGCAGAGCTAAGCTAACTATTCACAGAAGCAGTGGAAGGACATCCGCGGCAAGTACGTCCAGGCCGACGAGGACGAGGAGTAAATGATAGCATAAAAGGAAGGCGACGTCGGGCGGCCGCGTCGTCGGTGGGATCCCGGTCCCACCAACAGGCCGCAGTAGAATGCATTCCTCAAACGCATAGGAGCTAAGAGATCACCGGCTGGAGCAGCGCATGCGCGCAATGTGGAGAGCGGAGCGGAGCGTCAGTGTCGTCAAATTAAGGCTACTTAGGACCCGGAGGTCGCCGGAGCGAAGTTGGTGCGCTCGCCGGGGCTGATTTACCTCCGTTGGCCGGTCGCCGTCATGGGCGCTACCTCAGACACATGGACCTGACGCGTCGACCTGAGCCAAAGTTGAAGTTGCAACGTTGCAACACCTTTACCCACCTTTGTCAAAATGCGACGGCCACTGCAACTGTGGAGCATGCTGGCCGGCCTCCTGCTGCTGCTCAGCGTCGCGCTCGCTGAGAGGCGGGACTTCCGGCTGCTGACGGACGTGGAGGTCGAGGCGATCGTGAAGCTCGACCCGCCAGAATGGCCAGCGGTAGATGCGGGACACATGGAACACCTGCTCGTCCCAAGAGTATGTGAGTGACCCCGTCCGCAGCTTTCATTCGCTCTGCCATAGCTGACATGCAGCCGGTACAGAGAACAAGTGCGTCATCAGCTGATATTGTCTGCGTGAAAGCTAACGAGCAGCACCAAAGTCCAGGAATACCTGTCCTCTGTCATGACGGGGTTGGGCTGGGCAGAGGAGAAAGTCGCGCACAAGGAGAACACGCCGCTGGGCGAGCGCGAGTTCACAAACCTCGTCTACACCTTTGATCCGGACGCTCCGCGGCGTCTAGTGCTGTCGGCGCACTTTGACTCGAAGTGGTTTGACGGCCAGGACGTGAGTCCACCTCTTTCCCTCCCCCAGCTGTTTTCGCATTTGGGCCCAAGCTGACATCAGTTTATCGGTGCGACCGACTCGGCCGCGCCATGCGCCTACCTCCTCGACATTGCCGAGGCGCTGACGCCGCTGATGAAGGCGCGCGCGGAGCGCATCAAGGCGGGCAACCCCCGCTTGAGTGCGACAGTCGACGAGCTCGAGGACAGCGAGGTGTCGCTGCAGCTCGTCTTCTTCGATGGCGAAGAGGCCTTCCACCAGTGGACGTCCACGGACTCGGTGTACGGCTCGCGCAACCTCGCTGAGGTATGGGAGGTGACGCCGCTGGCCGACACGCATCCCCTGAGCCGGCGGAGGGGCAGCCCCAGCGTGCTGGACACGATCGACGTGTTAGTGCTCCTGGACCTGCTGGGCGCCAAATCACCCCAGATCACGAGCCACTACAAGAACACAGAGTGGATGTTCCGCGAGCTCGAGGACATCGATGCGTACCTGAGGAAGAACAAGCTGGTCGAGGGGGATGACAGCTGGTTCAACGCCCTCGGCCGCGGGGGACATATTGACGACGACCACCGGCCCTTCCTCCAGCGCGGGGTTCCTATTCTGCACCTCATTCCCGTGCCCTTTCCCGACGTATGGCACAAGATGGCAGACAACAAGGACGCGCTCGATCTCGCCACGTGCAGGCGGTGGATCAGCATCATGCGCGTCTTCACGGCACGATACCTCGGCCTCGCGCCTGATGTTGCGCTCGAGGAGAAACCGAATGGGAAAGTCGTCACGACTGCCGTCGGTGCGGATCTCGCCAAGCAGACTCCGAAAGAGGTCAAGACGCAAGAGAGGGAGAGGGACGAGCTGGTAAGGACCTCCAGCACGTGAGCTGCTAGACCGCGCTCGAAAGCTGACGAGAGAACAGTGAATTTTAAAACTAGAGCACTAGATTTTTTGGACTCGCCTTTTGTGTGCCCCTTGATGTATCGTAGCGATTTCTGTGTACCTCGGTGCAGCGACAATTTTTGGCTCTAATGACTGCCCGGAATCCATATTAACTGTGTCTACTACAAGATCGGCTGGTATGCCAACTATCTAATGCTAACTGTTTAGGCTCTAATTAACACGAGATGGTCTTGAACACGTTGAATCCGTCCGCGGCGGTGGTGAGGACCATGCCGGGGATCTGGGGGTGCCAGTGGAGCTCCTTGACGTCCTTCTGGCCCTGGTGGACGAAGAGGAGCTGGGGCGGGACGTCGAGCGGCTTGCCGTCGGGGCCCTGGGCCTCGGCGTTGCGCTCCTCCTCGTCGGGCTCGACCGAGAGGTCCCAGAGCGTGACCTGGTCGTCGGACCCGGACGCCGCAAAGACGGACGGGTCGGTCGGGTGCCACTCGACCGATGTGATCGGGGCAGTGTGCCAGGTGAAGTGGGCGACGGGGCTGGGCGTTCTGTCTTGTCAGCTTGCGAGTCCGGAGGAGAACGTAGCTGGAAAGAAAAAGTCACTTACCCCTTGAACATGCGCAGGTCCCAGACCTTGAGGCCGCCCTCGTCACCACCCGAGACGAGGAGGTAGTCGACGTTCTTGTTCCAGGAGATGACGTTGACGTCGTCGTCGTGCGCCTTGACGGATACGGCGGCCTTGCGGCCCTTGGTCCTAATGTCCCAGATACGGACGGTCTGGTCCGCGCTCGCCGAGGCGAACACGGTGCTCTCGGAGGGGGACCACTGGAGGTCCTCGACGCTCGAGGTGTGCGACGTGAAGGCGCCCGAGGTATTGAATCCGGTCGGGGTGAGGGTGGTGTGGAAGATCTTGCCGTCAATGTCGCCCGAGAGCAGGCCCGAGTTTCCCCACTCGAGGGCGAAACCCTCCGCCCTGCCGTGCGCCGTGATGGTGTGGATGGGCGTCTTCTGGCGCGGCTTGCTGGGCCCGCTCAGCGTGTCGATCAGCGGCCGCACGTCCCAGATGTGCACCTTGCCCGTCTCGCTCCACGACGCAACGTGGTAGGGGTCCGGCACGGCTCCGCCTGCAAGCGCCGGCGCGGCGCGCACGCGGTTCACACTGCCCACATGCGGGAACGTGAGGAAGTCGAGCCGCGCGTCCTCGTCCACCTCGTCGTTGTCCTCCTCGCCCTCAGAGTCGTCGTCGTACTGCGTCCGGCTCAGCCCAGACAGGCGCATGACGACCAGCTCGTCCTTCGCCCGTCCCTGTCCCGGCACCTCGCCCGCCTGCGTGCCCGTCACGATCCACGCCGTCTGCGGGAACGTCGTCCGGTCCTCGCCCAGGTTGTCCCGCAGCACGTCGAACGAGAGACACGGCCACGCATACGACAGAGAGTGCAGGCACGGGTACACCGAGTTGTCCGCAATCAGCTGCTCGTCCTCTCCCATCGTCACGCCAGGCAGGTACGTCTGGCGCTTCGGCTCGGGCGGGTCCTCGTCCTCCTGGGCCGGCGTAAAGTCTGCGTTTTGTCAGCTAACGGCCAGAGTATTTGCAAGCTCACCATCTCCGTCCTCGTCCTCCTCCATGACATCCTTGTCCACAACCTCCTCCTCAATCTCGTCCTCCCACCGGTCCTCGAACTCTCCCATCTCGTCGTCCTCCTGGATCGGTCGGGCGGTGTCTTGTCCGCGGTCGGCGGCCTTGTTCGGCAGCTCCGCCGCGTCTGAAGTGCGTTTCTTGGTAACCATCGTGGTGTATGCTTGTGTTGTGTGTAGTGTGAAGATCGTGTTGCCGCTCTCCGCTGCTCAAATCTTACACTTGGCCCTTCACGGCGGCGGCCAGGTACCAATGCTCAACTTTTGACGGGTGACCGTGGGAGACTTTTGACTTTTCCACCGCTAGCCCGCCGCCGCCGTCTCTTCTCTCTCTGCTTGCTGCTCTCTGCTCCGGGTTGGACTTTTCGCCGAGCAAGCGTTCGACACACTCTTTCTACCACAGTCGATCCCAATCGCCATGTTCCGACCCCGCGCTTCGGCTCTCGCGGCTGCCGCCGCCGCGCCCCGGCGACTCTTCTCCTCTGCCCCCGTCCGCATGAACGGTTTCGCCGACCTCGCCAAGATCACGGGCACGCAAACGGCCGCCGCCTCTCCGTTCGGACAGACCGAGACGGCGACGCAGGACAACATTCGCGGCTACCGCCCGCGTATCCTCCCCGCCGAGGTCGACCCGACGCTCGAGCTCTTCACGAACCTGCTCATGCACAGCGGCAAGAAGACGGCGGCCCAGAAGCAGATGGCCGCCATCCTCGCCTCGGTCCAGGCCGCGACGAACGCGCCCCCCGTGCCGCAGGTCAAGAAGGCCATTGAGCTCGCTGCCCCCTCTCTCCGCGTCCTCACCATGAAGAAGGGTCCCAAGAACGTCTACACCCCCCGTGCCCTCAACACGCGCCAGAGGACACGGATCGGTATCCAGAACCTCATCGCGACTGCTGAGAGGAGCCGTGGGTCCCAGGCCAAGTTCTCCGACCGCATTGCTCGCGAGATCCTCCTCACCCTCGAGGGAAAGAGCGAGGTCTTCAAGCGCGTAGAGGAGGTGCACAAGCTTGCCACCCTCCACCGGTATGTCCTTGCCGTTTGTTTGAGTGTCGGAGCTGACCCCGTCCAGATCCAACCTCCTCGTCAACTAAGTCATCCATATCACCATTATGCATCGATACCATTCCGAAAAAGCCGTCTCTGGTTGTGCATGGGAGTGATACGCAGGCAGGGAGTCCTCCTCGTGTGCTCAATGAGCCAGAACGTCGGACACTGACCAACTAAATCACCTCGAGTGGCAGGATAGAAGGCGCCCGGTGTTGCCCTCGATCGACCGGACAGCTTTTCGTCTGGCTTACGAAACACAGTCACTCAGAGCAGGCATTGACGGGTCATTACGTGCATACACTTCTTTCATTCACTACAACAATAAACAACAATGCAATCGCTCGCGCATAGGCGCCCTTCTAGATGTGCGCCTCACTTCTACTTGTCATCCCAATGATCGCCAAACTCCCTGTTTTCGTCAGCTCAGCAATTCATCCGCCTAGCTCACCATTTGTAACAGTCAACACAGTCTTCCTCTGGCTTGGCCTTGGGCACACCGCCGTGCGGGTTCCACTTGGGCTTCTTGGTGCGGGGCTTGTTGCCCCACCCCCACCAGTTGCTCCACGGCCAGCCGGGAATGTCATCGTCGTCGTCATCGTCGTCGTCGTCACCGTCGCCCGGACCAGGCTTGGGCGGCTCCTTCGGCTTCTTGTCGCCGTCTCCGTCATCGTCGCCGACCGGCCAGGGGTCGGCGAGCACGCGGTTGATGACCTCGCTGATGCGATGCGTGCGCACATCGACGCTCCATCCCTTCACCGTCACGGTGTCGTACAGGATGGTCTCGCCCGTATGGCACTTGGACTCGAGCGCGAAGCCCGCAGCATAGCAGCCCGAATACGCACCGGTGCAGGCGCCCATCGGGATCGGGTCCGCGGTGTGGTACACGTGCGTAATCCCCGAGAGCTCTGGCGGGATAGCGGGCGGGCCGGGGAGGTGCAAGCGCCGAGCCGGGAGTCGGTCGCCGGGGGCCTCGAACCCTACGGCCGGAGCGCCAAACGCCGAGCCGATCAGCGCGGACAGAGAGCCGCCGAGCGAGTGCCCCGTCAGCCAGATGTTGGCGTCCGGGTACATGTAGGTCACGTTGTTGTACAGGTTGGTTCCGACCGAGGCGTAGACGGACTCTTCGACGAGGGCGTTTTCGACGCACTGCTGCTCGCACTTGTACGAGCCCGCGTAGCAGTCACACACGGTCGACCATGAGAAGTCTACTCGCGCACAGCAGCACGAGAACATGAGGTTGTCATTGAACTTGTCGTTCTTCGCTGTCGGACCGCCAGAGCCGAGAACGCCGGCTGACGTGCCCTTGATGGCGATGACAACAGTAGTGTTGTCGGCGTTAGCAAACTGGAGAGTCAGCTAGCATCGGCATGTCAGCTTACGATGTGCCCTCTCAGGCCGTCAGCATCGGGCTCCCAGCCGTAACCGGTCCCGTTGTTCCACTTGCTGAGTGGCCACCAGTTACTCTCGTCCGGGGTCGTGTACGCATTGCTGCTCATCTTTGCAAGAGTAAGGAGCGTTTGACGGTCGGTGACGTCTGGCGCGTCCACCTCGACGTCGTCCCAGTCACCGTCGCCACCGTCGCCGTCCGCCGCGTAAGCTCCGAATGGCAGCGCAGCGGTGTTGATATTTGGCGCGATCCAGCCGCTTGCGTTGACGCGGCCCTCGCGCGCGTCTTTGACAGACCGCGCCCATGAGAGCATGTGCGGCGGCCTGCTCCGCGCGCGCCGGATCTTGACCTTGCGCGTCTTCAGAACGAGCGGGTCGGAGTTGATCGAGAACGTGTTCGGGTTCGAGTGGAAGAGCAGAGGCTGGCTCTGGTTGTAGCTGGCGACGTGCGCGTGCCGCGGCGCGAGTGAGACGCTCCCAGAGCTCTCATCGTTGGGGGCGCTGTCGAGCACACGCTGCGACACCAGTAGTGATAGCTGCGCGGCGAACGGGATCCACATAGTGTGGTGGGGTGTTGGGTGGCAAGAGCGCGCTCCTACGGCTCCCCACTGATAGGGGTCGCAGATAACCGGGACCTATTTGACCTCGTGACGTAACTCTAGCACGAGATGTTGTGACATCCAAATGTGCCACCGCTATGCATGTAACCCTTGTGTGTGCTGATGGCGAAGGGTCGGAGCGCTGAGAAGGCGTTAGTTCGTTGGTGGGGATGTGTGAAGCGTGGGGCACGAAGAACACACAATAGGACGGGGAGTGGCGAGAGCAGATCCAAAAAGGATTGCTAGATGCTGCCTTCTACCCGAATCGAACGGGTGACCGTTCCATAGCAAGACTCGAAGAGACACTACTAGTGGAAAATTCTAGCCACTGAACTAAGAAGGCAAGGCGATGTTCAGCCGAGGCTGTTTGGCACACTAGCGGCCAGGAGCCACGTGGCGTTGTGTGGCACTCCGTTCTTCGTAGCTGTCCCGGCGGAGGCTTGGCCGTCGGGTGGTACCACTGGCTGTCATTAGAAACTGTGGTAACCGGGCGTACCACCCCTGCCGTCATTGGAATCAGACCGGCACCTGGTGCAGTTGCATTTGTTGCTGGGTCGTCACTGTGTTCCCATGTAGGGAGGAGCTGCTTGCTGCGTGAAACGGGGAATCACATGTGTCCAGTTCCAGGGAGCGAGGGCGCCGCTACAAGTCAGCCTTGGGCTTACTGATTAAATCGCGTTGTTCCCAGAGCGTGTGCTGGCGTCTGCGCCTGGAGCATTCGTGAGGGCTGAGTGAGGTTGAACTCACCGTACATATACCCTGATGACACTGCCGTGCTGTCAGCCGCTCAGGGGGACGACTCGCTTGAGCTCCACCGCGGAAAAGAGTGAGTGGTATCGCTCGACCGACGGCCTGCTCAGCCCTCACTTCGGGGGTGCACTGAGCCAGCTCGTTTGCCACTTTCGTCGATCGCTTACGGTCAACTCCCCCCTCGATGATGAATCGCGGTGTTGCCCGACCACCGGCGTGACTGACCTCCTCAGAAGAACTACGCTTTGCCCCTCTGCACGTCAAGAAAGCTCGTCCGCTTGCGTAGCTCTTGCCCTGTGAGCAGCGCATCTACTGCCGGCTTTGTGGGCTCTCGCAGGCCCCACGAGTAAACTTCAGTCAGCTATCGCAGGACTGGGGTCCACTCCACAATTCCATGGCGCGGGGCAGAAGCTGGATTCCGCCGATGCAATCGCGTTTTCCCCGACTGGAAACGTGGGGGCCGCAGACGACTGAGTGAGTGTTGAACTCGCCTGTATCTGCCGGGACTCAGCTACTCGGAGATTTCATCGCTTGGTCGTATCAGATACCATCAGGTGGATACAATCGCCTGGCTCCTTCAGGTCAAAGACGGCCGGTCCACGCCGAATGGGCAGCTTTCCGCTGGTACATTCGCCGTGTCTCGTCTGGCGTTCCTGAGGAAGTTATGGGGCTGAGTGAGTCGGAGACTCACCGATGTTCCAGGTCGAGCGGCCTGCTATGATGAGTGGTGCGTTCAGCTTCTTCAGAGGGTATCAGCTTATAACCTCTCAGCTCACGGACTTGCATCAGCCGCGACAGGTAAGCGCTCAGTGTTTCCTACAGATGACAATGCAGGCACTCTCCGAACTACAGATGCCTCCAGCAATAGAAGGTGTCGCAGCATCACCAAGACTCCTGGTCCGGCTGGTCGTCCCAAATGAAACGTCTCTATCAAGCTTGTTACAGATAGGCACTCCTCTGGCCCCGGTCGCGAGCTGCAAAGACTGGACGCGGCTCACTCTATGCAGCATCCTTTGTTGATGCGATCCCCATCAGCTAACAAAGGCTTCGATGCCGCGCAAGTGTCGGCAACAAAGTGGACATGTGTCGGCGGTACCGTGTCAGAGTGAGTCGGGTGGAGGAACAAGGACAACGCAAGAGACCACACGATGCCTCACCCGTCGCACCTCTAGCATTCTTATGTCCCACATGCCGCCAAACCGTTGTGACCAGGTCTGCCCATGTGCCCACAAGCTCTTGTTCTACGGCGATTGACCCATCTCTCGAGCGGGGACAAGGCGATCGACCTGCCGCGCGATCGACGAAGGATTGCCACTCCCTGCATTTCATGTTCTGCATCTCACTCCAATTGTCCCTTGCTCCGACCCCCGAGGAACTTCTGCGGCTTCTGGCGCATCGAGGAGCCCTATCGCACCTCGTGCTCGCGATCTGACTGGCCTGTGCGCCCGCCAGGACGTAGATGCCAGCCAAAGGATGAAGCGAAGGCACGAAGCGTTCGATTCCACCTGATTCCCGTTGTGGGAGTGCGTATACCTCTCCCCCTGCGTCCCCCGCCAGGCGACATCGTGCCATTGCTGTCCCATCGCCGCTGAGGCTACGCGACCTTGTCACTTTCGGGGCGATCTCGCAACCGCCAGTCTGCCCCTGACTTAGCATGGGGCACTCCCCCTTGGCCACCACCTGTCATGCGCCGCGCAACTGGGCCACGAAACACGAAGGAGTCCAAACGGCATACGAAGGAACGTGAAGAGAGTAAAGGAGTACGACCAGTCAAGCCCTGGGAGTGCGACATGGTATTGCGGACCCTTTGGCCTTCGCGTCGGGGGATTCGCTTGCAGAAGCACGGTGTCAAACTTTCCTCTACCTTTGCTTCGTGATCGCCACACAGGACAAAAAGGTCAGATAAGCCTGTCCAGTCTAGTATAGCCCACAGTTGGTACTGCCGGACAGCCTAAGCTCCTATCCGGCTGGCCCGCGGCCCGTCCTCTCCTCGATCTCCAATGAAGCCAGAGCAAGCCAGAGCAAGCCAGCACCAGTAGCCCAACTAGTGCGCGCAAGAGCCTCAGAGTCCGGTTCCAGCACCGTCCCTAGCCACCAAAGACGCGGTCCGAAGTGTGGGCCCAATGGGCGGGCGCGTGATCGAATTCGCCTTCCGTCGCGTTCAATTCGCGACATTAGCGGACACTCATATGGAGTGGCTGACCTGCATCACTACTGGGAAATGAGGCATGTGTCGCCGCTCACGCCGCTCACGCCGCTCGGCCAGTCTCGGACTCGGTCCGCGATCACCTGTGTCGGCCGTACGCGCCGTACGTGCGTGAATGGCAGAGCAGACGCCGCGACACTCCGTCCTTTTGTCCATCCGACTGTCCATCTGTCCGACTGTTCAACAAGGGCCGCAGTGGGCTCATGTACCAGCGCGGCCCAGGACACCGGGCCACATTGGGCTACAGTGGGTCGGCGCGCCTCATAGCAGGGGGTGGATTACATCATCTTCTTGCCTTGTCCTTGTTCGAGACACGGTGGCTCGTCAGTTGGACACTGTGCTCGATCCGGGCCGCTGTCCTTGAGCCCGTGTCCCAGCTTTCCAGGCCCGCCAGGCCCGCCAGAGCGCCAGAGCGCCAAAGCGCCAAAGGTTGGACACAATTTTGAAGAACATTTGCGTCCGTAGAAGTGAGTACGGGTCTCGGGTGGTATTTCAGGCGTGCGTACGCCTCTTTTCCATTCAGAGTCTGACACCGACGACCCTCTAGTGGGTCGTCCTGCGTACCTGCGTGCGTCCTGCGTACCTGCGTGCGTCCTCCGGGCGTGCTCCGGGATCGAGGCAATGTCGTATCGAGACATTCGAGTGTGGCCCAGACAGCGGCCTGCAACGCAGCCTCAGTACCGATCGCGATCGAGCCGAAGAATAGCGGTTACTAACACCTTGGCTCAGCTTGGCTCAGCTTGGCTCACCTTGGCTTACGGCGGCGCCAACGGTGGAGAATGGATGAATGTGAGGCGCCGCCTCACCCGTACGCGCCGCGGCCTCCTGTATTGCTCGCTCCGCTACGCGCTACGTTCCAAGTGGCCCGTGATGCATTAGCCATGATAGCGCTCCGGCCCCTCCGGCCCCTCCGGCCGCCCCGGGTGGCCAGGTGCCTGAACCGATTAGCTCGTGTTCCTGTCAAGACACCCGGAACAGCGCGAGCAGCGAACAGCACCGATTCTATTCTGCAGATCTGCACATAGCTTGCGTTTGAGCCCTGCATTCGCACAGCGTTTACTTTTTCTTCTTCACACGAGGAGAAAGTAAGAGGGCCGGGGCCGGGCCGGATGCAGAAAAGAAAACAGAGAATCACCAGTTTCATAAAACAGGACGTATTGTAACCCGCAGATACTGTAAATACTGCAGTTAATCTGTCTCACCTCGTGTTTGCTTCCGGCACACACATTGAGTATTGAGCCGGTACTGTCCGCGGCACTTGGTGCAGGATGCACATCCAGATGCAGTAAGCCGATCAGCCGATAGGACAACACGGCGGCAAGGGCTGTCGGCTCTACGCGATCTACGCCCAGCGGCACAGTTTCACGATGGGTTCAGCTGAGCCGGTTCCGACCAGGTCATCATCCCCAATCTCGGTCGCAGACCAGACATTTGTACGAGAGATCAAGGCAAGACGCGACGCGACGCGACGCGCGTGCGGAAGCTCTTAGCCTTCGATGCGAGCGACGCGGTGTATGCGGGAGATGGAGGACTGCGAGCGAGTTGAGACCGCGAGACGCGCGATGCCGTCAGTTTCAGGACCCCCAGGCCGCGGAATCGGGTGACCGGGGCGGGCTAATGGATTGCCTGTCTGGCCAAACAATTCAGCGCCTGCTGCCTCGCCTTGGAGCCCTATGGCCTTATGCCTGATGGCCTGATTGCCTGGAGGCGGCGGGCTCCTGCAGCGCATGCAGCGGGTGTGCGAGCGTACGCGCACGTAGGAACCAGAATGGCGCTGGAAAGCGAACACCAGCGGACACCAGCGGACACCAGCGGACACCAGGGCTGAACCCGAGAACAGGACGTGCCTTGCTTGGGCAGCCGTGCAGTGCTGCTTGCGATGCAGCGTTTACAGCATCGATGCTCCCGAGACGCTGAGGCACCGGGGCAATACCTGCTCGTACTTGGTTGGTGATTGTTGGTAGGAGATGTCGGAAGGTGCATGATGCAAGGGGAGGCAAAGCGGCTCCAGACGCCAGACAGGTTAAACGGAACGACGCGTCGTTTGCAGGACTTGGACCTTGGACGTGTACGCGGGTCAGGGGCCCGTTTCAGCTTGCTTCACCTTCCTCGCCCCCACGTGGCTGGCTGAGCTTGTTGCATCAACTTGCCGCGGGTCCTGCGCCGGGCCTAGCCCAGGGACTTTCGTAAGTGCGACGACCGACGACGGGGACAAGCTCAAGCTTTTGCATGCATCTGCACGTAGAGTGTGCAGCGTGCAGTGTTCTGGCACAGGATCACGGAGCTTCTTCCATGCAGCGCCGAGATCTGCCTTGACGGGCGAACAAATGAACATGTGTGTACATGTGTTACACCCTGTCGGAGAAGAATTTGCATGCGACACACTCTCGGACTGCGGAGCTGCGGGGTGCAGAGCAAGCCGGGCGGGGGGGGGGGGGCGTGCATGTGCGCAGACACTGGACGCTCGGACTGTTCGCGGGGAAGGACATGAGCGACCGCGGGGCACAGGGGACGGGTTACGAGGAACGGTCACAGCTGGTCACTCGAGCAAGTCTGATGCTGACTGTTGCGGTGCAAGAGTTTGCTGGGCTGCCCGCTGCCCGCTGCCCGTGCTGCTTTGCTTTGTCCATCGTAACAGCATAACAGTAGGCTGCCGTACATGGCGGATGAGCCGTAGCTGCCGTGATTGCCTTGAACCGAGCTGGCGGGGTAATGGGTGTGTGATGGACTGACTAATGGCGGCCCGGCCGGCGTAGTGCTGGGTTGTAATGAAGGTGCCCTGGGATAAGGCTGCGTGTGTCTTGAGAAGCTCAGGTTGGGACGATTCCGATGATTCTGTTGTTCTTCAGCTGGACTACTGAATGCATGGCAACCACTCGCATGCTAACTGGTGCTCTAGTAGTTTGCAGGACACATGCATGTCAATGTTCGGGGTGGCAGGTGCTGGCGGAGGCGTGCTGGCTGGCTGGCTGGCTGGCTGGCTGGTTGGGCGTACTAGCGTGGAGAGTGGTGTGCAGACCCTAGGGTGTGCCCTGTATCCCTTGCTGCCCAGCGCCCAGCGCCCAGCGCGCGCGCGGCACTCGCTCCCCAATCTGACTCTTCCTCCCCTCGGCCCCTGCCCCCTTGAGCCATCTGTACAGCCCGTACCGCCGTGTGTCCCTTCGGTCGGTCCCTCTGCCCTTGCTGGTCCCTCTGCGTCCCTCTGCGTCCCTCACATCGCAGCCACCCACTCACTACCACCCACCCACTCGAACTCGGCCACCCGCGCGCACTCCCTCCAACAACTCTTCCCTCTTTCATTATTCACCTCCACTACACCGCCATCTTAATCGCGAGCCNTGCTGGCTGGCTGGCTGGCTGGCTGGCTGGCTGGCTGGCTGGCTGGCTGGCTGGCTGGCTGGCTGGCTGGCTGGCTGGCTGGCTGGCTGGCTGGCTGGCTGGCTGGCTGGCTGGCTGGCTGGCTGGCTGGCTGGCTGGCTGGCTGGCTGGCTGGCTGGCTGGCTGGCTGGCTGGCTGGCTGGCTGGCTGGCTGGCTGGCTGGCTGGCTGGCTGGCTGGCTGGCTGGCTGGCTGGCTGGCTGGCTGGCTGGCTGGCTGGCTGGCTGGCTGGCTGGCTGGCTGGCTGGCTGGCTGGCTGGCTGGCTGGCTGGCTGGCTGGCTGGCTGGCTGGCTGGCTGGCTGGCTGGCTGGCTGGCTGGCTGGCTGGCTGGCTGGCTGGCTGGCTGGCTGGCTGGCTGGCTGGCTGGTTGGGCGTACTAGCGTGGAGAGTGGTGTGCAGACCCTAGGGTGTGCCCTGTATCCCTTGCTGCCCAGCGCCCAGCGCCCAGCGCGCGCGCGGCACTCGCTCCCCAATCTGACTCTTCCTCCCCTCGGCCCCTGCCCCCTTGAGCCATCTGTACAGCCCGTACCGCCGTGTGTCCCTTCGGTCGGTCCCTCTGCCCTTGCTGGTCCCTCTGCGTCCCTCTGCGTCCCTCACCATGTACTCTCTCTCTCTCCATCCATCGCAGCCACCCACTCACTACCACCCACCCACTCGAACTCGGCCACCCGCGCGCACTCCCTCCAACAACTCTTCCCTCTTTCATTATTCACCTCCACTACACTACTCCTCCATCCATTCCATCCACTCCTACCGATACCTCACTCACCCGACTACCACGAACAACCTCGACAACTGTTCCTCCATCCTTTTCGTCCCCTGTCCTCCCCACTGCAGCAACAGCCCCCCCCTCCCCCGCGACGCCTCATCGACTCGGCCGACCCTCTCCTCACCCACTCGTTACCGTCCGACGCCGCACCTCGACCCTCGGTCGCGCGCTCCCCTTCCCCTCACCGCACCCCCACCCCCCCGGCACGCTGGGCACGGTGGAATTGCTTTCAAGTGACAGCGCACGCAGGTCGACCGTGTATCCACGCGTGCTCCGCTGATCTTGATCATTCCATCCTTCGCTGCTCTTTGCTGCACGGAGCATCCAGGTGACGCCCCTCTCGACAAGCGCCCTCTTTCGCGACCCAACAACACTCTCCTCCCACCTTTCTCTCTCCTTTCTTTCGACTTTGTCTCTTGAGATCGCGCATTGTTGAGTGTGTACCCAGATCCCCCCCCCCTCCTAAAACCCTTACCCTCTCGGCTCAAGACTGGCGAGTGCTGCAACACGGACTTTCGCACCGACCGCTCACCTTCCCCGCCTTTGATGGTCCACGACGTCTAACTGACTTTCAGATGTCGACTTCTTCCCAACCATGACTTCGGCGGTACCAACATCTCATCCGCCTGTAATCAACGCGCCCGGCGGGTCCAGCGGCAACCCCGTCATCAACGCGCCTCCCAGATCACCACACTCGTCCATGTCACCAGTCGCCTCACCACAACAAAACGTTTCCCCTGGCTCGCCGCGGCATCAGTCCGGCACCATTGACGCGGAGACGTACATCCGCAACCACGGAGGAGACCTGCGACGGACAATTGACTCGGTAGTCAATGATCGTAATCAGCTGGTGAGTTGTTGAACCGCGGTGTTTGCGCGGGAGGCTTGCAGCAAGCACCCTGGAGGAAATGGCCGGTTGTCT
Source organism: Trichosporon asahii var. asahii CBS 2479 (assembly GCF_000293215.1). Classification (NCBI taxonomy): domain Eukaryota; kingdom Fungi; phylum Basidiomycota; class Tremellomycetes; order Trichosporonales; family Trichosporonaceae; genus Trichosporon; species Trichosporon asahii. The sequence continues at coordinate 908,980 of NW_014040855.1, read as the reverse complement.
GACTCTGTCACAGCAAGGACAAAACACACAACTGTGGCGATTGATCGAGAAGCAGAGAGCACAATGTGCTCATCTCGCGGCGGACAACGACCGGTTACGACAAGATCGGGAACGAGCAAATCAGCGATTGATCCAGGCCGGATTGGAGCCTGTAGCTGGCGCTCGGCGTGGCGTCTCGCACAGCGTCAGTGCCATGACGCTCATGTCGGGCGAGGGGAGGCGGCAAAATAATTCTGACCAGGAGGACAATGGAAGCGCAAAGGGCTCTAATGGCCCGTCAACGTCTCCCGTCTCGGTCCCAAACCTTGCCGCCACTGCCCGCTCGACGTCGCCGGGAGAATCGCAGGTCAACTCTGGCTTGTCCTCGGGCTGGACGTCGTCTGCGCCTCCTCAACAGCCAGAATACAACCCCTCCTCTCTCGCCCCCTCCGCTCTCCCTCCTCCGGCCGTTGACGCCTACGGCGGCCTCCTCCCGTCTCCGCTTCCCGAGCGCCGTCTGCGTCACGAGTCTCGCATGACTTTCCCTCCCGAGGTCGCGTCGTTTATGGCACTCGCAGACACGCCGAGGGACGGCACTGCCGAGGGATCGACGCCCAGCCCAGGTGACAGCGCCCGAGGATCGCCTGCGGTGGAGCCCATATTCGAAAACAGCAACGAGGATCCGCGGCCGTCTCAAGACACGATCCCGTTCCGACCAGTTCTGGACCAGCAACCGTCAAATGACTCGGTTCCGAGCAACGGCAATGCCATCGCCTCGCCCTCCCCGGCACCCGATCACACGCAGCTCACCCCTGCTCTCCTCCCCCACGCTCACCTCTCCATCCCGCACTCGACCGTTTTCCCCAACCAAAACGGACGTGACGTGCTGTGCTTCATCATTGCCATCAACATCCGCCCTCCCAACAATGCGACCCCATTGTCCTGGACCGTCGGCAAGACATTTTCTGCCTTTATGGACCTCGACGCCCGGTCACAAGAACGGTCGGGGAAGAACCGCAAGGAGTGGAAGCGGATGGTCGCGTCGCTGCCCGAGGGCAAGGCCTGGAAGGACTTTGCGCCGAGCAAGATTGATCAGCGCAAAGTCGCCCTCGAGCAGTACCTCGAGTCGCTCCTGCTCGCCCCAACCAGTGACAAGTCGGATCTGTGCAACTTTCTTACGACCGATGTTGTGCAAGCCAAGACGAACAAGAATCGAGAGGAGGGCTACCTCACGAAGAAGGGCAAGCCGTTTAAGGGATGGAAGACGCGCTACTATGTGCTTGACGGCTCGGTCATGAAGTGCTTCGAGTCGCGCGGTGGACCGCTGATCAGCACCCTGCAAATTGCCGGTGCGCAGATCGGCCGGGGAAACCGTGCGACCGACAACGGCGACGAGCGCGACGGCCGCCATGCTTTCCTGATCATTGAGGCCTCTAAGAAAGACTCCTCAACGCAGAACCGACACGTTTTGTGCGCTAGCAGCGACGCAGAGCGCGACAGCTGGATCGAGATGCTCGTGCGCCAGGTCGACCCGGAAGCGGTCCAGCAGCAGCAGCAGCGCGAGCAGCAACGGGAAGAGCAGCGCGCACGTGAGCAGCAGAGGGAGCGCGAGCTGCAGCAGCAAAAGGAGCGCGAACTGCAGCAGCAAAAGGAGCGCGAGCAGCAGCAACAACAACAACAGAACCTCCACCAGAAGCAGCAGTCGTCACAGTCGACTGCCTCGACGGCCCACACGCAGCAGGCGTCCAGCACCAGCCAAAACGGACCTCCGCCGGCTTTCCAGAACGCGGCGGCTCGCGAGCTCGGCCACCAGCGCCGCAGGAGTGCGATCCGCAAGTCGAGCAAGGACGTTGTGGTCACGTCGGCGCAGCCCATGTCGTCGCTGCCTGATGCGCAGGCCAAGTTCATCAGCGGCGCCCCTCTCCCATCTGTTATCAACCTGATGGAGTCGCAGCGTCAACTGCACTCATCGAGCACGACCGACCTGCTGTATGAAGCGCCGACGCCGAAACCGGCAAAGCGCCAGAGTGCGATGCCCGGACGACAGTCGTTCTCGCCTGCATACCTGACAAAGCTGTCCAACGACGGCATCTCGAGTGTGCCGGGTTACCCCGCCGAGCGCGACCGCGAGCGCAAGGCGAAGAGTGGCCGTTTCTGGGGCTTTGGTAAGACGATCGAGAAGGCGCCGGCCAAGCCCGTGTTTGGCGTGCCGCTGAACGACTCGATCGCCGTTGCGCAGGTGGCTGGCCTTCCTGCGATCGTGTTCCGCTGCATCGAGTACCTCGAGGCGAAGCACGCCGACCAGGAGGAGGGCATCTACCGCCTGTCTGGCTCGAGTGCGGTTATCAAGGGTCTCAAGGAGAAGTTCAACGCCGAGGGCGACGTGAATCTGCTTGCGATCGACGAGCGATGGGACCCGCACGCGATTGCTGGTCTCCTCAAGACGTATATGCGCGAGCTGCCGACGAGTCTGCTCACGCGAGAGCTGCACCTGCGATTCCTGGGTGTGATTGGTGAGTTGGAAATACCCCGCTTAGCTGACATCAGATCTGATCGACCCTGCTGCGCGTGTCGCCGAGCTGTCGCGCTTGGTGACCGAGCTCCCGCCGTCCAACTACACGCTTTTGCGTGCGTTCATCTCGCACCTGATCCTGATTGTGAAGAATGCCGCGGTCAACAAGATGACGCTGCGAAACATTGGCATCGTCTTCTCCCCGACGCTCGGTATTCCGGCGGGCATCTTCTACGAGCTCGTCTCCCGCTTCGGTGCGATCTTTGACGACGCGGGTGTGGAGGAGTTGCCTCTTGACGGTCCTGCGCCTGCGACCCTCGGCGTGCCCGAGGGCGAGGACGCGGCCGCGGGCACCAACCTCGCCAAGCGCAACAGCATGCTGTACCACCAGGGCGGGGCGGACACTCTGCTCGGTCTCGGTGGCCGCGCGCTCGACCCAGCGACGGAGGACAGCACGTCCGAGCTCTCACTCGATGATCTCGAGAGCGAGCAAATGTCGGCGCAGTCGAGCGACAACTTGAGCGTGCTCGCGACGCCGGACCAGGGCACAGCCAGGGGACGGAGGGACATGTTCTCGTCCCCGCGCAACGACCAGGTGGAGGTAGTCTCGACGCCGAATGGCGCGTGAGAGTGAGCGCAGAGCGCGACAAAACACACTTATATAAGCCCGCACACCGTGGGCGTGTCATGAATAATAGCCATTACGAGGTCCTCCAGGGCCAATACATACTATGTAGTTCTTGCTGACAGATGTCACGATATTTTGGGTCAACCTGGGCTTGCATCGTACCTAACACACGCCTGCAGCCTTCAAGCCGGGGATACAGTCCCCCCTAGCGGCGATCTGGGCATACCACAACTTGGTCTCTGCGAGAATGACGATTCCCTTGTCGGTGAACTGGAAATTCGCGCTCGTGTCGGCAACGTAGATCTTGCCGAGGAGTGTACCGCGAGAGTTCCAAACATGCACGCCGTCGCCGAGTCCGGCGTAGACATTGCCCTCGCTGTCAGCGTGCACGCCATCGGGCACGCCAGGCGAGGGAAACGCGAAGAGCTCCTTAGCTCCGACCGTGCCATCCTCGCGGACCGGGAAGCGATAAATACTCGCGGGCAGACTCCAGTCCATGCCCTCGTAGCCCAGTGCGGCGCCCGTATCGGTGACATAGAGCCACCGCCCATCGGGGGAGAAACAGAGCCCGTTGGGACGCAACAAGGAGTCCGTGATGGCTTGGACTACGCCCGTAGACGGATGGAAACGGTACACTTGTCGCGGAATGTTGACCCGCGCGCGGAAATCTTGCACGTGCCCGTAGTCCGGGTCTGTGAAGTAGACCCAATCGTGCAGGAGGGCGACGTCGTTGAGCGAGTTGAATTGGCGGCCGTGATAGTTGTTGATCAGCACTGCGAGCGTCAGCAGCGAGCAAGTCTTCGTTCCTTAGTCAGATTCCTCTGTCTCTGTTGGAGGAGGAACTCGGAGGCGCGGAGGCGCGGAGTACAAACTTACCCGTCGTATTGTATGGCGGCCTCGGATTCATGAGGTACAGTGCACTAGCGACGTCCTCCCCCCTCCCCTCGCCGGCGAAGATGACCCCGTTGTCATTGTACAGAATGCCTCCATTCGGATTGACCACGGTGGGGTGGGCATCGACCCTCTCCACATGAACCTCGTCGCCGAATTCCCGCCTCTGGCCGCGTTTCTCCTTCTGAACGAGCTCCTCGGCCTCGGAGAGAGAGATCCGCTGCAATATGGCGGATTTCGCAAGTCCCGTTCCGGCCGCCTTGGCGCCGGCATTTTGCGCGAAGAACACAGAATCCGTGCCCGGATGCCATACCGCCGCTTCGTGGAAGATTGGATCGACCGCGGACGTGGCCAGGAGGGTGAGGGAGGGGTCGTCGCCTATAATGTTCAAGAAGGCCGGGTCGTAGATGTGGAAGGGCTTCGCCTGTAGGCTGTCCTGGGTGTGGCCGGGGGGGATGAAGAGCTGTCATTAGCTTTGGCGCTTTGGGGCTCCTACTGAATTCCCATGATGATCACGGAACGAGGGATGGGGGAGTGGGTGGGGGGGGGGGGGGACTCACAACACTGCCGTCATTCTCGCTCTGCTTTTGTGGCTTCTCGAGCGCCGCCCACGACTTCCAGTCCATCACTTGTGCCTTTGCGGGAATATTGCTGGGGTCGAGCTCGCCTAGGCTGCTGTCGTTGTGGCCCTTCACTATAGAGCCTAGCAGGGCTATGGCCCCAACGGCGAGGGGGATCATGATGCTTGTCGTCTTGAAATCCAGCGGGCGGTTGCGTTGGGAGTCGCTCATGGTTGGTTCCTTTATACTCTGTCGGATCTGGCGGTTCTGGGGTATATGGGGTACCTGTATGTTCTTGGGGAGATCTGGGGAGTAGGCCGAGTAGGTTCTGGGGCAGTATCGCCCACGGACTGAGGACTGAGATGAAGTCGAGACGACAATGTGGGCTTCACTCGCCGAGATACCGGTGACACCTGACTTTCGATCATATATACCGGCAGATACCGGTCGGGCCGATGTCCCACCGAGCAAGAACGCTAAGGAACGGGGCTGAAACCGACCGTTATGTAGCACATGACGCCATGCCCACTCCGTCTCCCATGCACTGATACACGGCACCTCAACTCTCATCCGCATCCCCTCATAGCTGTACAACTCTCCTAGCAGAACCATACGAATACCACTGCATATGCCATCGTTACTTTACTTCCAAATACGATCCAAGACGTGATACAAAGAAATGGCTAGATGTAAAAGAGAAATAAACAGAACAGTACTTGTACACAACAACTTGCGACTGACTCAAACGGCCGAGATGGCGGCCGGGCCGGCCGACTTGGACTTCTATGCGCGCTTCCTTCGTGGTGGCTTGTGGATGCCGCGGAACAACTAGTGGGTGGCCCGCCATGGCTCGCGATGGCTTGCTGGTGACATTTTGGTGGACTGCGGGTGGCTCGCTTGCTGTTATGGCGCTGCACCCGACCAGCTGTTCTCTCTGAGAGCGCGTCACAGCTCACCCTCGCTGCGCTCGCGGCTCTCACAGCTCTCAGCTCGCTGCGCTCGCTGCTCGCTACACCCTCGACGCCACCTTGGTCACCTTGTTCCCCAGGAGGGACGACTTGGACCCATTGTTCATCGGCAGCAGCCGGTTGACCAGCATGCTCGCCGAGTGCCGCATGCGCAGCTGCTTGCGCTCGCTGCTGCCCGAGGCCGTGCTGCTGCTGCTCCCGCTGCCGCCGAGGGGAGGCGAGGGCGTCTTGCTGCTGAGGGCGAGACCCATGCCGTCCTCGCTTGTCGGCGACGTGCCTCCCGACGAGCTGTCCGGCGACCCCAGCGCAGCACTGATGAACATGCTCTGGCGGTGCGAGAGGACGTTGGCGGGGGGCGCAGGGGCGGGGCGCGGCGCAATGTACTTGTCGTTTGGCGGGTCGGGGCCACACGTGCGGATGCGCGGGGGCAGGGGCTTGGCGAGCTCCTCGAGACCAGACATGAGTTGTGTCATCCTCCTCTCCTTCATCTCCTGGGCGTAGGCGGCGGCGCTGGACGGGCCCGAGGGCACAATCGTCGACACGGGGCGGGGGCGGGTCGCGTTGATGCTCGGCGCGTGCACGGCCTTGGTGCTGGGGACGCTCGCGCTGTTGGTACTAACAGTGCTCGTGGGCGCGCTGATCCCACCGATAGAGACGGATGATGTACTTGAGACTTTCGAGTCGTGGGACTCACTCCTCACCATCGGCAGGGGACTGGGCGTGCTGGCAGTGACGCCATGGCGCAGTATCGAGGACCGGTTTGGGCGAGGCGTAATCTGGGGCGCGCCCAGAGACCGCACTGGGTTGATCGTGACACGCCGGGGGGCAGCGCTGGCCTTGTCTCCTGAGGTTACGCTGGCAGATGCGCTGCTTGACGACGAGCTTGTGGCGGCCGTTCCAGTCGACGCCTCTGATCGGAGGCGCGCATGTGATCTAGCAGGCCTGGGCGGTGGCGGTCCGGCTTGGGTTTGAGGTTGCGCGTAGGCGGCGGCGCTGGACGGGCCCGAGGGCACAATCGTCGACACGGGGCGGGGGCGGGTCGCGTTGATGCTCGGCGCGTGCACGGCCTTGGTGCTGGGGACGCTCGCGCTGTTGGTACTAACAGTGCTCGTGGGCGCGCTGATCCCACCGATAGAGACGGATGATGTACTTGAGACTTTCGAGTCGTGGGACTCACTCCTCACCATCGGCAGGGGACTGGGCGTGCTGGCAGTGACGCCATGGCGCAGTATCGAGGACCGGTTTGGGCGAGGCGTAATCTGGGGCGCGCCCAGAGACCGCACTGGGTTGATCGTGACACGCCGGGGGGCAGCGCTGGCCTTGTCTCCTGAGGTTACGCTGGCAGATGCGCTGCTTGACGACGAGCTTGTGGCGGCCGTTCCAGTCGACGCCTCTGATCGGAGGCGCGCATGTGATCTAGCAGGCCTGGGCGGTGGCGGTCCGGCTTGGGTTTGAGGTTGCGTGCTAGGTTTCAGTATGGGCACTGGTCGATCTCCCGCAGTAGCTCCAGCGCTCGTGGTTGTCGTCGACGTTGTGGCCGAGCTGGAGCTTGCGCCTCCGGTGCTGCCCGTGCGACTGCGGGACCCCACCGGTGTAGCAGAGAACGACTTGGTATGACCCGGCTGGGGTGCTTGGTAATCTCCACCTGTGCGCAGAATGCTTGCACGGTTAGAGCGCGGGGCCTGCAAGGTCAGCTATACATTCTCGTAATGTGGCAAGATAAGGCTTGGGAAACAGAGCTTGTGCAGGCTGGGTTTGGCTGGGACACTGGGGCCGAGGTGGCGCGAGATAATGTAACAAGGCTCCCGTTTCATTGTAGATTAGCTGATCGCGAGCATCCCGTGTTGAATATCTGGAATTCGAGTGGGACCAGATGACGGAATACTGCCGACAGCGGTGGGCGTGCCACCCGCGGGACACAAAAGTGGCAGGTACAAGGAACGACTCCAAACATGACGTCGCCCCTGTAGCCTGGCAACCGCGTTTTGGATCGATGCCTCGATACAAACTCTCCTTCTCAACCGCTTCTTGCAGCGTGCAGAAGCAAGCTCGGAGGATTCCACAACGCTTAATCAACACATGCACAAGCTTCTTTAGCCCCAATATTAGGGGACGCTTCTGATGGCTCTGGAATGCGGGCAGGTGGAACCAAGTGGCTCCCAGGAGGTGTGACTTACGATATGCGGAGTTCCCAAGCTGGCTGGAAGAGTAACGCTTTTCCGGCGTTCAGCTCGTTCGGCTGCGTCTCGAGCCTTGTTCCTCGCCGCCGCCTCGGCCATTTCACGAGCAGTCTTCATCGGCGTCTGCTCTGTCGGGACCTGGCCTTGGCGAAGCAGAGCCGCTCGGTTTTGACGAGGTGCGATCTCTGGCGGCGACGTCAGGCTCGCAGGGATCTGCACCTGCTTGCGCTTCTCGAGGCGCTCCTGGTACTCGCGCGCCTTGTTGCGAGCCGCCATCTCTGCACGAATCTCTGCACTCTCAGGTTTGACATTCTCCTCAGGGACCTGGCCGAGACGAAGCAGCGCTGCACGGTTTTGCCTGGGTGCGACGGAGGGTTGTGCAAGAGAGGCAACGTTCTAATGCCGTCAGCATTATGTTATGTCAATAAGCCTAGCAGTGGTCTGCCGCGCTCAGTCAGGCACCGGTCTCCCACCACACGGGGAGGACCCTTCACCGTCCGAAACCTGCATCGAGCAAACAGACGTCTTGCTCATGATGCTGGTGATGACTTCATGACTGAGGCATCCGAAGACCACTGCCAGATCTGATCACTCACCAGTGCCAAGTTGCGCTTGTGCCCGGGAACATTGTCAAAGTCGACTGGAACCTCGCCCTCGCCAGTCATACGGCGGATGTCACGGGGATCCTCCCACTTTAGTCCTTGGCGCAGCGCTGCTGATTTCGTGAGACGGGGGCCTAGTCCCTCCATCTTGGTGGTCGGGGGAGCTGGGCGAGCGCGGAATTTGGCGTTACTAGTGGAAGAGGATGGGTTGGAGACGCTTCGGGACGTGGTGGTAGTGTTGACAGTGGTAGCAGTCGCGGTAGACTCGTTGGACTTGGTCGAGTCGTGCAGCTGCAGCTGCTTGACCGAGTCTCCCTCCGCGAGGGCAGGGGCAAGGTCTTGGGCGTCGCCGTCGAGAGGCACGTCGCCAACGATACGGGCAGTGTCCGCGAGAATCACGTTGCTCGAGTTGGGGGTGACTACACGGACGTCGGGGCTGCGGCGATCACGGTTTGAGCTGCCTGGCATGTCGTCTCCGCTGGACAGCCCCAAGTTGGAGCTGCTGATGGACTGCGTCGAGAGCAGAGATAACGTTGACGTCGACATGGGTGGTTGGACTGTCGACGACATGGTGAAGTCGGAGAAGGGGTGAGGAAGACGCGCGCGTCGTTGAAGCTAAAACTCTGATGAGCAGGGGCGCGGTTTCGAGTGACTTGGGCGGGGCGTAGGTGATTGCAGATCGGGCGTAGATCGTGTCGGTCGTGGTCGTGTACGCGTGTTTAGAGGATGAGGTCAAGAGATGGTGATGGTGATGGTGATGATGGAACCAGAGGTAATGATGGGGAGAAACAGATGGGTGGGAGAGACTGAATTGTGTGAAGACATGAATGAGGATGAGAGGGAGACTACCACGGGGCCCTAGAGGTCTGTGTACTCATATGCGCACATCCGGCGCCGTGAGGGCATGGCGCGGAGACGAGACACTACACCAGACACCAGACACATTCATTGCGTGTGTGTGTGTGTGGATGGGCCATGGTCTAGGCGTGTGGTGCAGGCGAGGGGGAGTGTGGATGAACGGGCAGGGGTGTACGGCAGGACGGGCTGCAGGGCCGTCAGAGGTTTGTGTCGGGTGGGTGGACGCTCGTACATGTCCTGTCGTGCGGTATGAGACAAAGGGTCGCCCTCTCCTCAGGACCACACAGGGTACCTAGCCGTCCCTCGTCGGCCCTGGCTCACCCCCCTCTCGCGCTGCACCAGGCTCAGGCTCATGCTGCACCAACGGGGAGCGGTCGAGCGGTCTCACGTCTCAGCTTGCGCCGCCGTCCAATCGTCGTCCCCTCCTCCTCTCCCGATATTCCATACATCCCTGCCTCCCTATAAGGTTCACATCTTCCATCTCTAGTCTAACCTTGGCCTCTCCGGTCGGCCGGTCCGTCATCTCCTGTGTCGGAATCGCTCTCCTCCTCGCCACTCTCCATCCTATCATCGTCGGGCAATCAACGTTTCGAAAACAAAACTGCGCGACTGACATTCGTAGTCTGTCGGTAGCCTAGCCTGCGTGTGCAACGCCCACGGCAATTGTCCGTGCAGGAGGCGTTCAGACGCGTCTCACAGCCCAGCCTCAGTCTCGCCACTAGGGCCATTGAGGCGGTAGCTCTAGTGTGAAGCGCTCTTAGGCTCATACATCATCGGCTCATGAAGCTACCGGGATATGAGCAGTGAGACCGACAGTCGGCTTCTGCTTGCTCCATGCTCCACTATATCAGGTGTCTCATGAGTAGTGCCGTAGGGCGGGACTGCAAACTGTCCATGTGCCCGATCTCCTCGCATGCACTCGACACTCAGATCCATCCTGTCCTGTGCTGGTCCCACTACTCGTTTGTCACTGCCCATCCCACTACGCCCATCCGCGCTACTGCCTCAACCGAAGGATATTACATGTTTTGTATGTAAGCGTCGTTACTTTGGGTGTGCGACTGAATAGCTTCAAGTCGACTAATCTGCATGCGTGACACCTTACCATTCATCGCCAACTGCCTCGAGCTGCCTCTCTCAACAGACTAACGCTCCCCAGAGTGCCATACGACTCTCGATGAATTGACACAGCGGTACGGCATATGAGTCTCGAGTCCGTCTTCTGTCCTACTGCTTCCTGACCTAGCTGACCTCCCATGAATCTCCGCCACCCAGGATGCGAGACATACCTCTCCAGGTAGTTGACCTTGGTCCAAGAACCTGAAAGCGACGATGGCGATGCTAGGACTTGTTTCAGCTCCCCAGACATGTGCACACGCAAGACTACTCATCATCCAGCGGATGGCGGAGTTCGGTCAAACTCATCGTCGCCCACCGTCTATTCCGCCGTTCCTGTCTTCGATCCTCTCTCTTATATCCTTGACCCATCCGGTTTCCGGTCCCTGTTCCCTAGTTCCTGCGATCGTCTTTCAGAAGGCAGGACCGGTCCTGCAGATCCCTCGACGGAGATGAGTCACGTGAGTGATGCTCCGCCAAGAAGTCACGTGCCTGGCTTCTCAGCTGGCCTTCATATCGCTCGCGTGGCTTTGCTTCCGACTAGATATGACGCATGCATGGCACGCACAGCCCAAGGCTGTCCTCTGGCTGCTCAACGAACGCATCATCATCTTCCTCGAACTGCTTGTTCTTCACTCCTCAGCATCCATCTATTTAGTGAATAACGCCAAGGCATTATGCAGGCCATCAGGTTGGGTAAGAAGTACCCCGACTTCTCGCAGGATGAGATTTTCCAGCTCATCAACCGCTTCCAGTGAGTGTCTCGGGGCTTCCCACACCTCGCCGAGATTTCCGACGTACCCAACGGACTTTCCTCTGACACCATTCCAGACAGATCGACGTCGATGACAAGGGATCTCTCGACAAGTCGGAGGCCATTGCTGCTGTCCAGCAGTCTGGCGACGCCGACTATGACACTGTGAGCGGAATAGCTTTGGCATGGTTCCACAATCAGCTAACACATTCAGGCTCGTGAGACCATGAAGTCGGTGAACATCGATGCTTCTGGCCGTCTCGAGGTTGAGGACTGGGTCCAGCTCCACTCGCTCCTCCGTCAGAACAAGCAGCACCCTGTGTGAGTAGATCTGTCGGGGCGCAGCTGCTGCGCCAAGGCGGGCAATCGCCGCCGGGGGCTGTGCGACCGAGAGAATTCGCCGATCGAGCTTACGCGTACAGTCTCGAGGCTCACAAGGGCCGCATCGCCGTCAAGGGAACCGGCTGTACCAGCACGCAGCACACTGTCAATGAGGATGAGCTCCGCTCGTTCACGGACCACATCAACGGCGTCCTCGGTGGCGACCCCGACATTGGCGACCGTCTCCCGATCCCGACGGACACGATGCAGCTGTTCGACGAGTGCCGCGGTGAGTTTCTCTTTTGTCACGCAGAAGGCGCATAGCAAGGGGACAATGCTGACGGCGATCAGACGGTCTGATCCTTTCCAAGCTGATCAACGACTCGGTGCCCGAGACGATCGACGAGCGTGTCCTGAACAAGCCTGGACCGAAGAAGAAGCAGCTGAACGCGTTCCAGATGACGGAGAACAACAACATTGTTATTTCCTCGGCCAAGGGTATCGGATGTTCCGTTGTCAACATTGGCTCGAGCGACATTCAGGAGGGACGTGAGCACCTCATCCTTGGTCTCATCTGGCAGATTATCCGTCGTGGTCTTTTGTCCAAGATCGACATCAAGATTCACCCCGAACTGTACCGCCTGCTGCTGGAGGACGAGACTCTGGATGAGTTCCTCCGCCTGCCTCCCGACCAGATTCTGCTCCGCTGGTTCAACTACCACCTGAAGGCTGCCGGATGGCACAGGACGTGAGTTAGAGAGTTCTCGGCTGAAACTGACGCCCAGTGTGAACAACTTCTCGACCGATGTCAAGGACGGAGAGAACTACACTGTGCTCCTGAACCAGCTCAAGCCCGACGTTTGTTCCCGTGCGCCGCTGCAGACGCAGGACCTGAAGCAGCGTGCTGAGCAGGTGCTCGAGAACGCGGACAAGATTGGATGCCGCCGCTTCCTGACGCCCAACTCGCTCGTTGCGGGCAACCCGAAGCTGAACCTTGCGTTCGTCGCGAACCTGTTCAACACGTGGCCCGGCCTCGACCCGCTGGAGGAGGCCGAGGCGCCGCCCGAGATTGAGGATTTTGACGCAGAGGGCGAGCGCGAGGCCCGTGTCTTCACGCTGTGGCTGAACTCGCTCGACGTCGACCCGGGCGTGTACAACCTGTTCGAGGACCTGAAGGACGGCTACGTGCTTCTGCAGGGCTTCGACAAGGTGATTCCGGGCAGTGTGATCTGGCGTCGCGTCTCCAAGCCCAAGGAGGGCCAAGAGCTGTCGCGCTTCAAGGCGGTCGAGAACACAAACTACGCCGTCGACCTCGGCAAGCAGAACGGCATGCACCTGGTCGGCATCCAGGGCAGCGACATTGTGGACGGCACGCGCACGCTCGTCTTGGGTCTGGTGTGGCAGCTGATGCGCATCAGCATCACGCAAACGCTCGCAAGCATCAAGGGCGGCAAGCCGCCGACGGACCAGGACATGGTGCGCTGGGCCAACGACACGGTCAAGAAGGGCGGCAAGACGTCCACGATGCGGAGTTTCAAGGACCCCTCCCTCTCCAATGGGGTGTTCTTCCTGGACCTGCTCAACGGCGTGAAACCGGGCATTGTCGACTACTCGCTCGTCGAGAGCGGAAACGACCCCGAGAGCCACCGCATGAATGCCAAGCTCGCCATCTCCATCGCGCGCAAGCTCGGCGCCCTCATCTTCCTCGTCCCCGAGGACATTGTCGATGTCCGCCCCCGTCTCCTCCTCACTTTCGTCGGCGCGCTCTGGGCCGCTAGCAGCAATGTCTAGGACATCGGCGAACGATCAACAATGTGAATACGTGTCATGTGGTTATGAATCTGGTTAGAAGCTTGCGAAGCTATGCATGCAGTAGTCTGCGTCGAGAGTTATGTCAGTGGTTGAGCAAAGCAGGGTTGCGACATGAGCAAATCTGTCCATACAAAAAAACACTAACACACTACGACGTCAAAAAACACACTTTAGATTAGCGGCGATAAACAGGCCACCGCCGACGCTACCGGTCGATGTCCATGAGCTCGCCATCCTCTCGGTGTGCGTCCGGCTCGCTCGGTTCCGGCAACGATTCGGAGATCTCGCCTTCTTCGCGCTCGTCCTCTTCCGGCTTAGTGGGCTCCGGCTTGGGCTCTGCCTTGGGCTCCTGTTTGGGCGGGGATGGGCGGTTCTCCCGCTTCTCCCTGTCGCGGTCCTCGCGGCGTTCCCTGTCCTCACGGCGCTCGCGCTCTTCACGGTCGCGACGGTCGCGGTCGTCCCGGTCGTCCCGGTCGTCCCGGTCGTCGCGCTTATCGGCCGAGGAGGGCTTGGAAGGCGCCCTGTCGTCCTTGGACTCAGGCTTGTCCCTGGACTCGGACTTGTCCTTGGACTCGGACTTGTCCTTGACCTCAGACTCGGAGGGCTCGGGCTTGTCGGCCTTCGGTTCAGGTGTGGGCGCCTTGGGCGAGGGCTCCTTCGCCTTCTCCTCGGGCTCGGTCGGCTTAGGAGAGGCAGGCTTGGGCGCCTCGGGCTCAGCGGCAGGCTTGGGAGACGGCTCATTGACCTCGCCGTCTTCGGCCTCGGCGGGCTTCTCGGGAGACTTGGACTTGGACTTGGACTTCTCCTTCTCAACAGGAGCAGCCGCTTTGGGGGCCTCGTCCTCCTTCACCTCGCCCTCCTCGGGCTCCTCGGTCGTCTTTTTGGGCGATTTGGGCTTCTCGGGCTCAGTCTCGGCGGCGGGCTCCGTGGCCTCGGGAGCTTTGGCCGGCGACGCCTCCTTGCGTTCAGGCTCAGGCTCCTTCGCGGGCGAAGCGGACTTCTCCTCATTCGCCTCGGGCTCGGGCTCGGCAGCCTTGGCGAGCTCTTCCTTCTCTGGCTCGGGCTCCGGCTCAGCCATCGAGACATCGCCCTCGGGCGCCGTGGGAGACGGAGACTTTTCGGCCGGCCCCGCCGACTTTGCCGGGCTCTTCGCCTCGCTCTCAGCCGGTTTCTCGGCCGCGATGGGCTCGAGCTCCTTCGCGGGCGACTTGGAGGGCGACTTGGCCTTGGGCTCGGCGTTCGCGGGCTTGTCGCCGTTCTGCTCGGGCTCATCGAGAACCTTTGCGGGCGACTTGGCCGGTGACTTGGCAGCCGATTTCGCGGGGACAGCGGGCTCGACATCCATCGCCTCATCGTGAACCTCCTTCTCGGCAGGCGTCTCGTCGCCGTCGACCGAGAGCTTGCCGCCCTCGCGCGCAATCCAGCGGTAAATCTCAGCGCCGCATAAGACGCCCGTACCCTCGGCGAGCTGGATGGCGAGCCCGTTCTCGACCCAGTGCGCGAGACGGGGGTCGAGCGAGTCGACAATCAGCTCGGGCTTGCCCTGCTTGATCGGCGAGTAGGTCGAGATCTTGAGTCGCTGCGCGCCATAGTCGTTCAGGCTCAGGTGGAGGCGGTACGCGTCCTCGGCCGTGCCGAACTCGAGGTCGTGCGTCCACAGGCTGCGCACGTTCTTGTCGTCATCGCCGGGCTGGTCGATGTAGGCTGTGAGCGCGAGCGGCGTGTATGCGAATCCGGCCTGGCCGGCGAGGAACACGAACGGCGCTGCTGGTGTCACTGGTGCTTCGAGAGAGGGAGTGATCTCGACTTCGTCGGGGTTGATGTCCTCGTCCAGAACACCCGCCTGCTTCTCCAGTGACGGGGGAGTGGGTGCGGTGCCCATGACGACAGCGCGCTGGCGCGCAAGCTCAGCCATGTGCATTTTCCGAGCGGCGCGCTTCGGCAGACGACTGCTGTAAGACTTGTCGACCTAAATGTCAGTTAACGCAGCTGAACATGAACTCACCTTAACTCGCTCAACGCCCTCGACGACGATGCTCGAGCCGTCATGGCCGTTGCCCCATGCCCGAGTGACAACGCCGTTGCGCTCGGTCGCAGTGTAGCGCACCAGACGAGGCACGACACGGAGGGTGACATGCACAATGTCGTCGTCGGATCGTGTGGGGGCTCCACCCCATCGAATCCAGCCAGCGTGGACGAGCACCAGCCCAAGGTCGGAATCATCCGAGTACACGTCCGTGCCCCAGATACGACGCTCGCTGTGTGCCTGCCCTCCAGGCGCCCATCCTAGCCCGACGGTTGCACCGTCACCACCAGTGGACTTGGCGTCGTCCCAGCCAGGCTCGCCGCGGACCTTCCATCGCGTGCCGAGGAAGCCACCCCCGACGCGGACGACGACAATGCCGCCTTCCGCATCGTGACCGGTGCTTCGCGTCTGGGCGAGCGACCATTCGGAGCCACCGTACACTTCGTGTCCGACGACGCGGTTGAGGTCACTGACGCGCTTCAGCCACGCCTCGACCGGGGCGCTGGAGACCTCGGGCCACTTCTTGGTCAGGTTTGTCACCTGCGACCAGTCGCGCTGCTCCTTCTTCTCCTCGTCCTTGCGAGCCTTCTTCTTAGTGGCACGACGGTTCGAGGGCGCGGCTTCCTCGACGGCAGCGTCCATTCGCGGTCTCTTATCCCGGGGAGTGTACTGATATTCACGCTGAGGCTGCGGTTTGGGTTCGTTCCGAGCGCGCGACGTGGGCGGCTGCTGCGCGGCAGGTGGAGGGACAGCGGGCACAGCCTTCTCCAGAGCAGGGTACGGCTGCGGCTCCGGGCGGTTGAGGACCTCGATGTGGCGAGTGAATTTCGGCTCCTGGTACATACCGCCGGGAGGTGCCTGGGCCGGGGGTCCAGCAGGCGGGCGCGGTCGGTACATGTCGTATGTGCTCGACGACTGGCGGGGCGGTTGGAACGGTTTGGACTCCACTCCGTAAGCGCGACGCTCTCGCTCCTTCTCCGCGCGAGCACGCTCTTCGCGCTCCCGCTCCTTGCGTTCACGTTCACGCTCGCGCTCGCGAGCTTCACGTTCCCGCATTTCTCGCTCCTTGGCCTCGCGTTCGCGAACCTCCCGCTCGCGCTGCTCGCGGTCACGAGCTTCGCGGTCGCGCTGTTCACGATCACGCTGCTCCCTCTCGCGTTCGCGCTCCTTCTCCCGCCTCTCGCGCTCCTGCGCCGAGTACGCGAAAGGATAGCCGCTTCCTCCACCAAGGAAGCTACCGCCGCTACCACTGCTGCCCCCAAGGCCTCCGTACGAGCTGTACGGCTGCGTGTAGGCCGAAGCATAAGTGGAGGAAAACGAGTAAGGAGGACGCGCCGACTGGGAAGTGGAGGTCGAGCCGGGCCCGGCAATAGGCGGCTTGGGAGGCTCGCGCGACGCCTGAGTAGGGCTGTTGGCGGTAGGATGCACGGGCGACCGCTGAGGTTCGCGAGCTGGTTGACCGAGCGGGGGAGGACCACCAAACAGACCACGACCGGCAGCGCTGGGCATGGGGACGGAGCTCTTCACCGGAGAAGATTGACCGATGCTGGGGAGACCTCCCATAGGCTCGCCACGCTGGCTGTTTGCGGACTGTGACCTCTGATCGGTAGGGATCTTATCGGCCGTCGAGCTAGCGTTGGAACCGGATCGCTCGCGCCCACCATCGAAGCTAGGAGCGCCGAGAGGTCGGGAGCTGAGGCTGGCAAAGCTGGGAAGGGGGGCGTTCTGCCTCGAAGTAGGGGGCGAAGCGGGTTTGACCGAGCCGGGGGGCGGAACAGTCGGAGGGCGACTCAGAGTCGGCGAAGTGGACAGCACTGACCTGGGTGGTGCGTAACCCATCCGGCCAGGCGAGGCCAAGGGTCCGCGCTCGCGGTCACGGTCAGGTGGGCGCTCCATCCTTTCACGTTCACGTTCGCGTTCGGCACGTTCACGCTCAATGTCGGTCCGTCGGTCCCATGGATGCGCTCCATAGGGCGCTCCCAAGCGGCCAGGGCCGTCTCGGGGATCGGGGCGAGGATCATTTCGAGGGTCATTTCTTGGGTCGCGAGGATCACGCACATCGCGAGGATCGCGGGGGTCGCGAAGGTCTCGAGGGTCGCGGGGGTCTCGAGGGTCACGGGGGTCGCGAAGGTCGCGGGGATCGCGGTCGCGGGGGTCCCTTGGGAAGGGAGGGCGGTCGCGATCGGGATTCATGGCTCCGATGCGGGGGCTACTTGACGCCGAGGAATCTGGTGGTCAGTCAACAAACACAAACAAGATGATCAATGTAGGGACAAGGGGTGCCAGACTGAAGCAGAATGGTTTCAAATGACAGATCACAGTCCTGGCAGAGTGTGAAGAGTGGATCACCAGGGGGATGCGAATGCAGACCGGTTTGGACAAAGGCGCAGCCTCGTCCTTGGCGGGGTTCACGGGGACTCACCACCTGATCAGATATCGCTTCTGACCGTCAAGTTTGCCGGACCTGCACCGAGTGTCGTTGGCGTCTTGAAACCACCGAGTGCCTCGTTCTGCTCTTTCCGGGAGTGCCGAGGGAGTGGTGTGGTGGGTGGATGTGGGGGAGGGAGGTGTCAGGATGTGAAAGACTGGATGACTTCTTCGTCGGGGTTACATGTCTGCTCCGGGTCGTGGTCTTCCAGGCACCGACGCCATCCGGGGTCCTCCAACGAGAAGTGACACACGGAACCAGATGGAGAAGAGATGTCATCGGTCCGCGTCCACTCCCCCTCATGCCCTTGTTCGCTCCTCCCCCTTTCCGATCCACCACGCGACCGGCAGTCATCTAGGTGTTTGTGCCTTACCTGCCAAAACAATCATCGACGGACGGCGGCGCGTCGGACATGGGAGGTCGATATTGAACGAGATCTTCAACTTGCTCTCGACATTGCTCATTCGCCGCCCGTTCTTGCCCAACCACTACCCCGCCAATCGACAACCATAACCGTCTGTCCAACTACGCGTACCCTCTATTCCTTGTCTATAACGCGTCACGCGGAGCCCGCAACCTACACCACGATCCCCGTCTGCGATCTCTCGAGCCTCGGGCTCAGCTAATGGTGCGCGACGTGCGCGGGCCGTCGCTCGCCCACAGCCCGAGTTTCGGTGTTCTACTTGAACGCAAAAGCCTTCCAAACGACTCTGTCGCCGGTCCAGGGCCGTCCTCTCGTCCCATGTCTCGCAGCAAGGCTGGGTCGTCCTCCAAGGCGACCCCGCGCACCTCCACCATGCCGTCGGGTCGTAAGCTCGCCAACCTCCTTTCGTCGGAGGCGAACGACACCCCCGTGGTGACGAAAGCAAGGCGCTATCGCCAATCCACCCCTACAATGATGCGAGCAGACGAGACCATGTTGTATGACATCGCCCCGCCACCCGACATGCCTTCCAGTTCACTGTTCGGTGATGAGAGTGATGACGACACGGCGACAAGCCCGCGCTCTGCCAAAGGCAATGCTGTGATGGGCAGGGGTAACCTGTTAACGCCTGTTAACAGCACACTGGTGAGCTTTGGATCTGTGCAACCTATGCCAAAGACTTCTCAGACTGACCTCAGTTTACCGCACCACCTCCGCCAGCCCGTCTTTCGGCCTCTCGATCTGCTCGCTTACCTTCCCCCGAGTCTATGCCACAAGCTGTCAACCCTGCCAACCTGAAGGCATCGCAGAGCCAGAAGCGCACGTCTACGCCCAAGCCCAGCAGTTCCCAAAGATCTCGAGCTTCAATTGCGCCTGCTGATGCTCAAGGTTCGGCCGTGGCTACGCCTATCGCATCACAGTCCAAATTATCGCAGCCGCCATCCGTTTCATCCCGGCGACAACCGGCAACCCCCAATGCGTCTCGTCATGCGACACCACCGCGACCACTCGTTGCTGAAACGGCGTACTTCCGCCGTACGCTGACGCCGATAGCGCGAAAGGCTCTGAAAGGGAAAGTGGTCGGCTGTATGGAGAAGCCCATTCACTTCGAGGGAGAGGACCCGCTGCTGCTGGAACCAGAACTGCGGCATCGCAGTGGCAGTATGACGCCAGGGAGTGTTGCGCGGACGAAGAGAACGCCAAAGACAGCTCCGGCCGGTCGAAAATCGCGCACGAAGCTTAAAGCGCCGCCGGCGACTTCGGTCGCTCAGCGATTATTTGTACGGCCAGACGAGGACAGCGCTCCAAATGCTGAATCGACACCTGATGAGGACAGCGATGATGACGAGGCTGGTAACGACACCTTTGTTGACATCAAAAAGCGAAGGCAGCCTCCGCAGCGTAGCGCCTTGGGTTCTCATCCTCCGTTGAACGCGTCTGACCTCAAATCTTCGGATACCGTTGGGGAAGAGGACGCCACTCCCAAGCGGCCATCACCATTAATCGATCTTGGCAGATTCGTGCAGTCCAATTCGGGACAAGAGACTGCGGCAGTTACCACTTACGATGATGAGATGCCTCTCGAGGAAGCCTGGAACGAACCCTTGTTCCTGGCTGGGTCTCCGGATTCTTCTATCGGCTCCCCGCTACCACAATCGAGGGATCCTTCGCCTGTGCGAGCTACGGAGAAGGAGGAACCAGTGAGCCCTGCTCGTTCCCTGTCTGCCCCAGAATCACCGCCATTCCCGCCGTCATCTCCGCCAAGAGAGCCCTCACCGGTAGCTTCGCAGCGTTCGTCCCCAGCATTGCACGCACCGACGCCGACATTGGGAATCTCATCGCCTATGCGACCGCCGCCGTCTTCCCCTGCCGTAATCGCTTCGCCGGCATTCCCTCCGTCTCCTGCTTTGCGTGCACCGACTCCGGGTGGCCCTAATCCTTCGCCTATGAAGGCCAGGGAGAGTCTGCGAAAGAGCGCTCAAGTCCGATCTCATGCTGGAAAGCGCCTGTCTGAGAGCTTGAGAAGTCCCTCCGTGGACCCTTCTGAGATTCCTAACGGGAAAGAGGCCCAGCAATCTAGACCGTCATCGTCTCGACTTCAGAGCCCCTTCGCGGGAGCGCAGGCCGAGGAGCGCGTTGGCAGCCCGAAACAATCTATGAAGAATCACGACCGCGGTAACTCGTCTGACGAGAGCGAGGATGACTTCAATCTGGAAGGAGACACGGTGATTGTGGCGGATGGCGAGGACTCTCTCGAGCTGCAAGACACGTATGTAAACACCCAGGAGGCCGATGCCATGTCTCCTCCCCGCCTTAGCTCAGAGCCTCCTCCGGAGCTCCCTGTGCCTTCCGAGCCGACCCATGACGTGGTGGACGGTGATGCTCCGCAGTCCCGCGGACCAGGAGCCTCTCCTACCTCAAGCACCAAGACCAAGAATACAAAACGCAAGGCCCGGAAGTCGGACGGATCACCGGTGACTTTAGGAAGCGCGCCGGTCAGTCCTTCCTCCAGCAAGAAGTCTCTCAGGAAGAGCTGTAACACTAGACCTGTACAGGCTGAAGACGATGGCGCCTCACATGGTGCCAGCGATGCCGAGCCAGAGCAGTCTACACGGGAGGAATCGCGACTATCGGCGAGGGAGGGTACGGCGGAGGATCCTTTACTTCTGGAGCCCGCTCCACGTAGCGCCTCGAAAATGCCTGCAACACGCAGCCGACAAAGTTGGTTGGACAGCGTTCGAGCGAGGTCAAACACTCCGGCCTCGCCTCTGGCCGAGAAGAAGAGCGGTGAGCCAGTGTCATCGCTGGACCACTTCCTCGCGCTTGACCCGGCCCCCGAGCCCCAAGCATCGCATCTCGCTCCCCCGCAACCCTCCCCGCGACCGTCCCTGCAACCCTCGCCGCAATCAGGAAAGCATCAAGGGGCGACTGCAGACATCCCCCGACCCCGATTCTCGATGTCACCCAGTATGACCCGAGCTTGGCGGCCACAAGGGGATTCTGAAGCCTCAAGCCGGGCTTCGCCTCCGCTTATCCACCCTGTGGAGGCTGTTCATGGAGTCGAGGTGGGACTCGAGGACACCGTTGCGCTTCCGAGTCTTAATGTCAGCAACGCTGGAGATCAGTCTCCGGGCGCTGGCGCGCCGTTCGATTTCTCCGTCGATGGGCCCTTCAGCGACAACGATGATTCCGAGGCGGAGGACGCCGCGATCGTGCAAGTCGAGCACCGGGAGTTGTCGATTCAAGTGCAAGACGAGGCAGGACTGGAGGCATCTTTCGACCTCTCGGCGGATACGGTGCGCGAAGTCGACCTCTCAGCGGACACGGTACGCGAAATCGACATTGACGACGAAGCTTCGGGTGGGTCTAACCCGACGCCTGAGGAGGATGGCCAAGAACTGGACGAGCAGGCAGAGCATGCGGGGAGTGAACCCGCGAAGAGCCAATCTCGGTCACCTTATGTTGCGGATGATTCTCCGCTGGCAGACGTCGTTAACGCTGCCCTAGATGCCGGGATGGTGATTGACTCCGACGCCCAGGGCACCGAAGCAGTGAATGTGGAACTGGAACGACAAGAGGCTTCACCTGCTCCTTCGACACCGGCGGAGGATAGCTCAGAGGCGGAATCCGACGACATTCCGCTCATGCCCTCTCGCTTGCGACGAAGTTTGCATGCTGGCGCGACTCCGATGCGTCCAAAGATCCTCTCTGCAAAAGTGGCTCCGCCATCGCCGCCCCGCGATGATAGACCAGTGACACCAGTTCGAGCCCCGCGCCCGCGGGTATTGGAATCGGCTGGTCGGACGCCCTCTATGGTGCCCGGACCACCGTCGGCCGTGGCTTCGAGCCCCTTTGTTCGAGACTACTCCAGCCCGTTCATGGTCAAACCGTCGGCCAGCCCCACCTCGTCGGCAGCAAAGAGCTCTGGTGGACGATCCACTCGTATGCAGCCCGAGATCGTCGTTGAACCCAGCTCCCCTCTGGTTTCTCCTCCTTCAGTAACGCCAAAGTCCACCCACACGCGCGCCACACACTCCATAGCGCAGGACGCTGGGGTCGTCATCCCCCGAAGGGATGTTGAGCCTCAAGGACAGACTGCGACCAGCTCGCACAGACAACCGCCGTCTCCTCCGTCTGTTCTCCCCACCTCAACCGAACGAGCAGTCAGACCGTTGCCTATAAGGAAGTCTGTAGCTCCTACTCCTACTCGCCCTGCGCGAGTGAGTGCCACTCCGATCCGGGAACCGGTGTCTGTCGAGCGCACAGTCTCCACGCCGATCATTGCGCCCACGCCTCGTGCCATCAAACCCTTGCCACACAGGGGCATGTCTGTCACCCCCCGAGCCCCCCAACAACAACATGACGCTCCACAATCCGGACCTCATTTGCATTCGCAACCTTCGTCACGCGCCAGCTCAAGGGCCAGGTCTAGATCACCTTTACGGAACTTCAGCCCCAAGGCCATCGGGACCGCCACCGCTATAGCTGCGACAGCCTTAGCTGTTGCAGTACCGGCTGCTGCCTCGCCCAGCCCAGCAACTATCCGCGCCCAGCTTTCGCCTGAACCCGAGCTCTCGCCATTGGCTCATTCCGCCGTGTCGTCACAACGTCCCGGTCATCCTCACCTGGACACTTACCGCTCTCCTCCACGATCATCCCGATCCAGTCGGCTTTCCGCTACGCCGTCTGCACACTCAACTCAGTCTGAACGCTCTCGATCTCCATATGAACATCAGGACCACAGCGATCACGCCAGCATAGCCAACTCTCGTCTCGCCTTCGCTTTAGCCGGTCTGTCCGATGAAGAAGACGACTATCTACCTGAGCCGCCCGTCATTAGTGTGACACCATTCTTCAGTCGGTCGTATGATCGTGCTCCTTCAGCAGCCTCTCAGTCATCACCAGCTGCTACTCCGAAGCACAACCCGACGGCCGCTGCGCAGACCAACTTCGGAACTCAGCGCACGCCCAGCGTAACTGGGGCCAGCAAGGAAGCCACTCCGACACCTCGACCCGAGATCAAGCTCACTACGCCTCGGCCGCTCGCCAAAGAGGGAGCAGCCAAGGGCACTCCTCTGGCCCGCGATCAGCCAGCGCCGACCACACCTCACCTTCGTGTAGAATCACAGTCAAATTCCGTCACTCCTCTGCCTCGTGCACGAGCGGCTACCCACACCCCGCAATCCAGTGTGAAGGGGAAAACGCCCGCATCGGCGACTACACCAGCGTCTAGTGTCAAGGCTACACCGCAGACCAAGGCGTCTACGCCCCGGTCGAGCACCAAAGCGACGGCATCTGCACCTCAATCGAGCCATAAGACACCCACCACCCCCGCTCCAGCGACCGTGGCGCCGACTCGCACTCCGCTGTCTAGCGTCAACGCCAGTGCCAGGCTTAGTGAGGCACGCACGCCTCAGCAAGTTAGCACTGCCAACCTGCAAGAGGCCGAGGAGGACCGCGACATTGGCGCAGACGATACCGTTGTTCACGATATCGGCGCCGATGACACGATCGACGGCGGCTCAGCGTGGGACCTCACTGCTGCCGACCTCACGTATGATGCTGGAATGACCGCGTTCGACGCCCACGCCTTTAAGGGAGCTGACTGGGATGTCACACGGATCGAACGAGTGCCGCGCGGAGCTAGTGAGGATCATCGTTTACAGGACATCGACGAGGCTTCTGAGGAGGACACTGCATCACAGCCCAAGGAGGACTCGCCGCCTACGGCGGCGGCCAGCCTGCTTGCCGAGGAGTCACCTATCAAGGAGCCACCAGCCAAGGCGCCGCCTGTCGAGGAGCCGCTCGCCGAGGTGGCATTCGCCAAGGAGTCGTCCGCAGTGGAGCCGCCCGCCGAGGAGCCGTCATCCCAGGAGTCGCTCATGGAGGAGGAGCTGCCCGCCGAGGAGCCGCCTGCCATGGAGTCGCCCGCGCGCCCCAGCACTCCTCCCCGTGCGCCCTCGGTGCCGAAGTCTCCAGTGCGCCAGTCACCTCGCTTGGCTGCGCGGAGGCGCGCGCAGACGCAGACCCAATCGCCCGCTTCGAAGCCAAAGCCAAAGTCGACCCGAGTCAACGCACGATCGCCAGTGACGCCACAGGCACCCAGTCAACCAGCTGCCCGGACCCCTTCTCCGAGCCGTGAGACCGCGGAGCAAAGCGTCGTCCCAACCGAGCCGGCTGCAGAAGAGCGCGAGGATGCCGATGCCGCCGCCCAGAAGGCAGAGCAGCCTGTTGCTTCTAATCGCAAGGTGACGCTGAAGGTGGTGGCTCGCATCGTGAAAGTGGAGAGCGATTCGGAGGATGAGGAGATCACTGAAGTCATTGAGACCTCTGAGCAGGAGCAAACGGAGGAGGATCCGCCCGCCTCCTCTGAGCTTTCACCCGAGAGGACGCAGGAAGCAAACCGCCAGATCAAGAGCGCGGCGCCGGCGCCACCGACCCCCCCTCCTGCACCTCCTCTTCCGGAGACTGTATCGACATCCAGCTCTGAGACCCGAGTCGAGAGCACTTTGTCTGCTCGTGAACAGCCGGCGGCTTCTGCCAATACTGAGAGCAGTCGCGCCTCCCTTTCGCAGGCCAAGGGTAAGACTACTCAGACCAAGTCTATTCCAGCAGGCTCCAAAATTCCGCTTGCGACTGGCGGGCGATCTCAGCCCCCGGTCAGGCCCGAGGCATCATCGTCCACTCGGGCTGAGCCTGCTGCGCTTACGCCCGTCCAGCCCACGCCAGTCGCATCTACATCTGCGGATAAGGGTGCTTCACGGCCGGTCCAGAAGCCGGAGACGCCAATCGGCCGTACTCCAGCAGAAGTCTCCGGCATTGGTCGTACTCCAACTTCCTTCGTCAAAGAGCAGAGTCGTCAAATTGAGCAGGCTCTGGGTCGCCGGCCTGCCGTCCCAAGCAAGCTCAGCAAGCAGGTGATCCCCAGCTCTTCGCCTGCGGAGTCACCAGTGGCCGAGCGAACTTACTCCCGTCCCCAGTCTCGTGCATCGCACGAGGGTCCGACCAGCCCTTCAACGTCGCGGCGGCGTCAGTCGGACGTTGCGGAAACCTCATTTGCATCAAGCTCGTCATCTTCACGCCTTAAGAGACGCTTCGAGGACCTGATCCCCAGCTCTTCGCCTGCGGAGTCACCAGTGGCCGAGCGAACTTACTCCCGTCCCCAGTCTCGTGCATCGCACGAGGGTCCGACCAGCCCTTCAACGTCGCGGCGGCGTCAGTCGGACGTTGCGGAAACCTCATTTGCATCAAGCTCGTCATCTTCACGCCTTAAGAGACGCTTCGAGGACCACTTCGACGACGACGACTCGGAGCGGTACGTGCACCGCGCCTCCTTGCACGAGGAGCTCACCGCCGCCTCGGACTCGGGCTCCGAGTTCGACCCCGAGTTCCCGTCCATGGTGGCTGTTTCGTCGATCGATCCCCGAGCGGCTGCCAGGGCCGCCGCGATTCTGAAGATGCACCACCACTGGGTCGAGAATGGCATCATGCCCGATGGCTCCCGAGTGGGGACCCCTGGGCCGCAAGAGCGCAGCCGGGCTCGATCTATTGGTGCTCTGGAAACTCCGCAGACGACCAGGCCCCGCGGAGCCCACGAGACCCCTCACTCCCGCTTCTTTGACAGCATTGAAAGTTCCCGCCTCATCTCGAAGGAGGAGCTGCTTCATGAGGCTGAGTTGGAGCTGGTGGGGACTTCGAAGTCTCGACCTGGCACCCCCTTCGCTGCCGACTCGCCTATGCGTCACATTCCGGGAGCCTGGGCTGCCACCCCTCGCGGACGTACGCCGAAGCGCAAGCGTGACTCGGACGAGCACACCGAAGGCGAGCCCCAGCCGACTCTTGAGACGCCCTTCCAGCCTCACCCCCGTTACGACTCCAGCACTTATGAGGGCAACGTCGACGGCCGATCATGGACCAAGCGCGACTGGAAGTATCTCGAGAAGACGTTCAAGTACCTCGCGTCGAAAGCGGAGGGTCCCGGCGTCAACTTTGAGGCCGTGGTGGACGCGTTCCTGAAGCAGACCGGGAAGGAGCCGGTGGGCGAATGGAGCCGCGAAGTGCTTCTGATGCGCGTGAGGGCCTTGGCGAGGAGGCACGGGAAAACGGAGGCAACCGAAGACCGCGAGCCCAAGCGGCAGAAGACAACGACCCCCGCCAACCCACCTCCGTCCACACTCCGCAAGGTCATGGGGTGGCTATGGCGCGGCAACACTCAACCTCAAGAGACTGCCGAGCCTGCAGCCGCCACTACCTCCGTCGCCAAGCCCAAGAAACAGAGACGTGACAATGATTTCTTACAGACACGGGACGACTCGTTCGAGATCGGAGAGGTCACGATGGCTGCCACACCCAGCCGGCCGCAAGATCGCCGCCACGCATCTCCTCCCTTTGAACGCGAGGAGGCGTACGATGCGGAGCGCAGCTTTGAGGTCGATCTCGAGCGCGGTCACCAGTCATACGACATTCCATACGAGGAGGAAGAGGAGGACGAGGAGGAGTTTTTTCCGGAGCCGACGACGTACACCGCACGGGGCGAGCGATCGTCGGTAACTGAAGCCTCAACGTCGATGTACGACCACCATCACCATCGCGCATCAACGCCCTCATCCAGCCGGAAGATCTACCCAGATCTGCCGAACCTCAACTTCCCCAATCGGCCGCACTCGCTAGCGTCCTCCACTAGGCGGTATGAGGAGAGCCGTCCCGCTGGCTCGCGATTACCAGTCATGGGCACGCCGCGTCCGCGGGCACGTGTGCGCTCCGACTCGTCTATCGCAGACACGTCAATCGCCTCGCGCCCCGGCAGCGTGCGCGACATGGTGCGCGGCTTCGAGGAGACGCAGGAGTTAGACCTGTCCTTCGAGTCGGCGCGCAGGGAGCGGGAGAAGAACGAGCTGCTCGGGCTGCGGCGCGTGCGCAGCGTAGTCGAGAAGGTGAAGGAGAAGCACCAGCTTTGAGCTGCTGTATAAGATAGTCCATTCGTCTTGGTTATAATTCGATTCGACCACAACTACGTATATCACTACTACTATGCCACTGTATGTCATTCTATCCCAATCTGTTGCGAACAAAGCAGCAAGTGCACGCTGGAATCACGTTCGACGCGTGCTGTTCGGCTTTGCACTAGGTCGCTGGGTTGAACTAGCCGGACAGGCTGCACTGTTCGGACAGTGGGTTCTTACGAGATGTATTCCGTAGCGCCTCTCTGGCGCGGCGGTCGGGTCGGGTGGACGCGCTGCCACACGTGTTTGGTGTTTCAGGTTCACCAAGTACAGGCATGTCAGGGCGCATCAGCCGCGGCTGACCTGGTACCACTGGTTGCTGGCGAGAAGCATTAGAAGAGCACACAAGTGATGACGAGAGTGGTTTTCCGTATCGAAGAGACAGCGCGCCGTTGTGCACATTACGGATGCCTTCTGTGATAAGCAGTATAGCAGCTATTGAAAGATTCAGAGAAGAAGCTCATGCGATATACCAGGCATCGTCCCAGTTGCTATAATCAGCTTCTGACATGTTACGTCAAGAGGTCTCAGTCGCTGGCCCGGACCCTGGGCAACATGCATGTTCGATGGATCAATGGTTCCAATGGACCGATGCGGCCTGGATCGTTTGGACGGTTTAGAGGGCACCTAGCAAAGGCTCTGGCGGTACGACGGGGCGAAGGGAAGACAGCGTGAGCGCGGCTTCCAATGCGGCTTGGAAGTGCGGGGGGCGCTCTCTATCCGCTATACCGCGATGCCGCGATGCGCGTGCGCGGTAGGTCAACCGTAGTCTCATGTGGTTAGTGCGGCCGCGCTCGCCTCTTTGCCCCGCAGGCCCAGCACGCCCGGCGACGATGCTCTCGCTAAGTGCTGCGTACTCTTCCTCTATCCTTCCAGGAAAGCAGCCTCCAACACCGAGACGGCATCGATGGCGCAAGAGCACCTCGAGATTGCTGATTCAGACCGACACACGGGTCGTGTTCCGCCGGCGCCAGAGACGCTTTGAATAGAAGGAGGAAGGGGGCGCCGCTTGCCGTTCTGCCGGACTCAAGGAAGCAGAGGACAGGAGCATCCTCGGATGAAGTAAGGAGAAGTGTGCAACGAAGGACGGGCGACGGCTTAAGGGCGAGCCAGCTCTGGACCATTTATCACATAAACTTAAATCCCTGACTAGAGACGTAGACTTGCACGAGCAGCGAGAGCAGCGCCTCTTCTGCGCCTTTGCAGCGCTTGAGCAGCGCATGCAGCGCTCATCACGTTACTGCCCGCCCTGTTGGTCTGCCACCTCAGCTTGACTTCTGGAGACTGTCAAGTGCGACGACCAAGCCCTTTGCCACTACGCCGGATGCAAGGCCCACCGGCGTATACGGGATTGCTGCCCAATCGCGCAGCATGCGATGCCGGGGCTTGCGACCTGATGCTGCAGCCCAAGACGCACGTCGGTCCAGCCCGTCGAGGGATGCAGAGGATCCGTCGAATGCAGCATGAAGGGATTGACTGAAATGCAGGGACGGACCGGCACAACCTCCAAGGTTCCTAGGGTTTCGCAGGGTCGCAGCGGTCCTTAGCGCCTGGTCTCTCAGCTTTCCAGTTATCACCCACCGTACGAAAGCATCCAATACGCGCACGCACGTATCCCTCCTTCCAACGATCCAACGATTCACGGCCGCTCATTGTCCATCCGGCGTCGACTTTTGCCATCGCTACAACCCCGACTGGCGACCATCACCCAACTCACAATCACGACGACAAGCGCACGCCGATCTCTTGCGCCCTCACCCTCGTCGCACCCCCGTCGTCGTCAGTCTCCCTGTCGTTCGTTAAGCTCTTGCACACCAGAAAGACGCTCGCTCGCGCTCAACGAAACCCGCATCGCGCAACTCGCGACCCACCTCGATCAACGCCACTACCCTTACCCCTCACGGCTCACGGTCTCCGGCCCTCCACTGTCCTAACTGCCCTCAACCACTCTCGTCACTCCACCTCCACCGTAGGCCAACGGCACGGGGTCTCTTGTCGCGCGCACGCGCAAACGCACGCACGGTCCATCGTCTTCATCGTCTGCTCGCCCTTCGTCCCTACCACCGCACCGCTGTACCACCTTCCACACGTCCACGCCTACCACGCATCATTGGGCCCCTCTCTCAGAACGCCGGACGCCAGCCATTGGCGATGTGGAACTAAGACCACGCCGCCCAGAGCCGAAGCCGACACTGTTGATTTCTTGGACAATCAGATTCAGCCAGTCGATATCCGATCCGACCCCTCAAGTCGGACCTAGATCACTTAGAACTTGCGACGTGCTTCGCCATCACGACCACGACCGCTCGTCCTTCGGCACTAGACAACGCTCGCTAAACAATCGCAGACGATACCACGTTCAACTGTACGCCCGACTTTTGTCCACATTCCACTCTTTGCCCGACGCGAGTGATACCGCCCCTCACTTCCACGCGCGCAGCTAGCAGCCCGCTGAGCCTCTCGGCCGCCCGTACGCCTTCCTCCCCTCTCGCCGGCCAGCATGACGACCGAGATCAAGGAGCGCGTCTCGCACGACCTTGCGGCTCTCCCCGTCCACACGAATGGTCAGTGTCTCACCTCTCCCTCGATATTATTCCCGACAGCCGGCTGACTTTCCGCAGAGGCGCTCACGAACGTTCTCGAGGGCCGCTATGACAACCACGAGGTCTACACCAATTGTGGTATCCTGACGGTAAGGAAGATCTGCTAATCGGCATCGTGATCTGACAGTCCAGCTCGCCGTCAACCCCTTCGCTAATGTCCCCGGACTCTGTGAGCTATGCGATGTTGTTGAGCTGACAGTTACAGACGAGCCCGACGTGCGACGATCATTCTACGGCGTGCCATCACACTCGCAACGACCACACGTATATGCTGTTGCCGAAAACGCCTACCAAGCGTTGTTCAACGGAGACAAGCGTAACCAGACTGTCGTCATTACTGGAGAGAGGTGAGACAGCTTTCCACCGTTCCATCGCAGCTGGACTGACAATCACAGTGGTTCCGGAAAGACGATCTCATGTAATCACTCGATCGAGTATCTCGCTGCACGCGGGTCGAGTGGAGGCGACCTCGCTGACAAGCTCGTGAGCGCCAGTACGGTACTTGAAGCGTTCGGAAACGCCCCGACAGTGCACAACGCGAACTCGAGTCGTTACGCCAAAGTCGTGAACGTACGTCGCTGCCTTGTCTCGACCTTCAGCTGACATTCAGATCCACTTTGACCTCAAGGGAGCCTTGACGGGAGCATCCGTGTCTACCTTCCTGCTCGAACGGGGTCGCGTTATCGACGACCGACCATTCCACATTGTGACGCTGTTGCGGAAACTGCGTGAGACGGGCGAGAAACCGGAAGCCTTCACGAAGATCTGCACGGCGCTGTCGGAGCTGGGACTGGACGAGGAGAAGCAGGAACGTATCTGGTCGGTGCTTGAGGGCATTGACCATTTGATCGCGGGAAACGATGCGCCGGCAGCCGAGTGCTTCGGGCTCGATCCGCAACAGTTCCACGACGCTCTTACGGTGCGGACTGTGAAGGCCGGAAACGTCGACACGGTCAACAAGCCGAGAATAGGCGCCGAGCTCAAGGCGGCCCAGGAGGGTCTCGTGCGAGCACTGTACGCATGGCTGTTCGAGTGGCTCGTCGCCGAGGTCAACCATGCCCTCGGAGCTGCTGACTCGGAGGGGCCGTGTATCTCCCTGATCGATATCTTCGGTTTCGAGAGCTTCGAGCGGAATACCTTGGCCCAGTTCTTGATCAACTGGGCGAACGAGCAGCTGCAACGGCAACTCTCGAAGGATGTGCTGGAGCGCCAGGCCGAGGTGTACATGGACGAGGGAATCGAGATGGAGAAGCCGACACCACAGCCATCATGTCTCGAGCTCATTGCCAACAAACCGGGCCGCAAGACGCAGACCGGCATCGCCTGTCTGCTGGACGACGAGACGCGGCGACTCGGTCTCGGTCTCGGCGGTACGGACGAGACGTTCGCAGGCAACATCAACCTCGAGTGCCACAAGCTCCACGGCTACGTCCGGAGTCCGTACACGAAGCCGAACGAGTTTGTCGTCGCCCACTACGCCCGCCAGGTTAAGTACGACACGCGCGGCTTTCTTGCCGCGAACTCGGAGCGTGTAGACGACAAGCTCTTGAACTGCCTCACATCGGGTGGTGAGTTCATGCAGACACTCGTCCTCCCGCGCACTGCTGGCCGCAACTCTTTCGCCAGTGTAGTCACATCATTCCGCAAGTCGCTTGACGAGCTTAACAACCTCCTCACAAACACTCGCGTCCACTACATTCACTGCATCAAGCCGAACAACGAGGCTAAGGCCTGGGTCTTCCGCCGAGACCTCGTCTCCGTCCAGGTCGGCGCTGCGGGCATCACGCAGATTGCGCGATTTGCGCGAGAGTGCGGTCCGTACCGCGTCCCGCATGCGGAGATGGCGCCGTATTACCTCGTCCTTGACACGCCGCCGAATGACATGCAGGAGGTCGTCAAGGCGCTCTCAGACATTGCAGGTGACCCGAAGGGAGTGCAGGTCGGCCGATCGTTCGTTTTCTTCAATGCCGCTGCGCTGTCGAAAATCGACGCGGCGCTGGAGCGCAAAGTCGAGGTTCTGACCCGGCTGCAATCTGCTGCGAGGCGATTCACGACACAGCGCAGCTTCATCGAGCGAAGAGACGCTATGCGCCGGAAGAAGGAGGAGGAGCGGAGGGCTGCAGAGGCGCTGCGCAAGCAGTTGGAGGCTGCTGCTGCCAAAGAGCGTGAGTTGACGTTCGCGGTAATTGTAACTGACTTTTCCAGGAGCCGAAGCCGAAGCTGCCCGAGCTGCGAAGCGGGAAGAGCGAGAAAGGTCATTATCGATGGGCAAGGAGAAGGAGGTACCGAACGGAAATGGCGATGCCGGACCGCTGTCTGCGGACACGACGCATACGACCGTCAACACCGACACGACCGCCGCCACCGAGACGCCTGGATCGCCCGTCTCGTGGACCTCGTCCATTACGGAGGAGGAGAGCGTCGACGACCTCTTCCACACGCCGCCAGTGCCGACGCGAGAACAGCTCGTCACCGCGCCCGTTGCCAAGCCGGACTTTGTTTCTCTGCTGGTGCGCGAGATCATCAACAGCGCCGGGGACTACGAGACAACTGCCACCGCTGGCTCGCTTCTCGCACGTATTGTCTCCTGGCACCGAGAGCGGGAGATGGCCGCCGTGCCGGACAAGATTACAACGGAGCTCACATCTGGTCTGCGCGCGCTCACGGAACGAAACTCGATCCCGAAGATCTGGTGCGCGCTCTCGCTGTCCCAGGCTGTGCTCGAGTCGGGCTACTCGGCGCCGCTGGAAGCCCTGCAGGCGCAGCTGTTCGACCATCTCATGAAGTGCATCTACGGCCCGGCGGAGAAGACGACAACGGCGCTCCTGGGCTCGCACGACGGGCAGCACTCGAACCACTTCATGGAGTCGGTCATGCACTCGCTTACCGCGTTCCCTAAGCAGATTCGTAAGGGGACTGCTTATGCGATGTTCACCCGCGAATACCAGCTCTTGGTGCAGGCAGTCTTGACCGGGATCGGCAACGAGACTGCCGCGCGCGCCTTGAGATTCCTTGATTCAGAAAAGAGTGAATTGAATGTGTGGCGTATGGAACTGACAACAGACATGCGCGAGTATGCGGGCATGCTGAACATGCCGCTGGAGCGGGTGCTGCTGTCGATGCTGCAAACCGTCTCGGAGGGAGGAGTGAGTTGATACTACATTCGTTGCTGACCCATCAGACACCATCGAGTCGTTCCCAGCTCGGATCGCTGCGTAGCAAGCAGACGATTCGGCACCCGACCAAGGCGACGAACGCAGCCCTCGCTGCGGCCGGCTTCCAGCCCGTCGACATCCGATCAGACCTGCAGTCCACTCTGCGCACTGCCAACGACCAGTGCACGCTGCCCGAGCGGATTCTCGACTCGCTCGTCACAGTGCGCAAGTTCCACGACTGGGAGGCGCAGGCGCTCTAACCCACCAACCTAATGATCAAAAAATACCTGGACGACCTTACACCTGCAACTACACATTTGAACCACCACCACCATCCCTCACATTACCGCCACGACACATGACACTCATCGAGACTGAGAACACCCATTTCCTTCCCCTCCTCTTCATAGTTTACTGTTCACTGGGCTTATGTATTGCATTTTTGTTGGCTGTGGTGGCAGATGTCTTGTAGCTGTGTAGCCAACCCAGCCTACTGTGCCCACCGTGAGAGACCGGCTCTCAAGGTTGTTCAGGGTTCTCTGAGGTGCCGAGGATCGGGAACTAGGCACGGCTCTGTTGTGCCATTCAGGCGCGGGACGTGCGGTGGAGGGTGTCCAGTCCAGTCAACCGGTCCCTCGACTCCTCTGCGGAAGAACGTTGTTGAGCCGGGCGATATCGATACCGACCGAGAGACCCGAACCCCGCGTATGCCAAGACCTGTTGGACCTGAGTATTTTGGCACGTATCGATCAATTGGGACAGGCCCGCGTCCAGTCATCACCTCGAGGACGAAAGCCCAAGCCGTTCCCCCTTCTCCCCCAGTCGATCAGGGATCGGCCGCATCGCAGAAACGAGACCGGAAGCTGAGGCACTGAAGCAGCGCCTGGAACGCAAGGCAGGTTATTGTATTGTTCCCCTTACTGCAAGACCCTAGATGGGCGGGACGGCGGTGCACAACGGCATCACCTCACTCGCTGTCGCCATAATCAGCCTTGATCTAACCGATGGGAGCCGGCGCCCACCGTACCGCTGAGCCGATGCCCGCTGACGGTGCCCGCTCGAGCCTTCTCTCTCCCAAAGAATCGAGTGGCCCCAGACTAGTTCTGCAACGCTTGATTCCCTTGATTCACATCTTTCCCCTCTTCAGTCGATCCAGTCAACCGCCCTCAACCACCATCTCCTCGGCTGTCCTGCCTCGCCACCTCGCCGCAGGCATTCCCAGGCATCCGTGCACGCGTGCACACTCCCAGCCTAGTCACCCAAGGCCCGACTTGGACCAAAGCGACCCCGCCGCTGGCCCCCCCCTTGCCTTGGCGCTTATCGGGCAACCACACAAACGTACTAATACACCCGCTCCCTTCCTCAACATCTTCGCCTCCTTCCTCATCACCCAAGTCATCCTCAACCTCCAATCACAACCTCACCCATCGATCTCGACTATGCCTCCCAGACGCTCTGCTCGCGGAGCTGCCGCCGCTGCGGCTGCAGCGCTGCCGCCGCTGCGGCTGCAGCTGCTGCAGCACCTGTCCCCGCCCCAGCTCCCGCCGCAACAACGTCGGCACCAACGCCCAGCCCGCCGCCGCAGGTGAAGAAGAACCCCTTCCCACTGCGTGGTTGCCGTATCGCCGTCTCTGGTGCGCTGCCCGGCCTGACACACGAGGACGTGCTCGAGAGGGCGAAGAAGCTCGGCGCAGCGACGACCCAGAATGTGACAGCCACAGTGACGCACCTCATCACGACGGAGCAGGAGGTCGACGATGAGACGCCGAAGGTCCGCGCGGTCAAGAAGTTTGGCAAAGCCAAGATGGTGTCTATGGACTGGCTCGAGAAGACCGAGGAGGACGGAGAACGCGCCCCCGAGGACGAGTACGAGCTCAAGCCCAAGGACCCCTCTGCCGTTGCGTCTTCCTCCAAGGCTGCCCCGGTCGCTAACGGCACCGCCAAAGCTAACGGCACCAAGCGCGCTGCCTCCCCGGCCTTGCCCGCGCCTCCTGCCAAGAAGAGGAGCAAGAAAGAAGGTGAGCTCCACGACTCAGGTGAGAGCTAATCTCAGACGTCAAGCCACTCCCTCCCTCCCCCTCGAAGGACAACTGGTCCGCAGAAGACCTCGAGCCCAGCGCGCAGAAGGCGACCAGCAAGGACATCTGCGTCATGCTCGACGAGGGCGCTCCGGCCAACTACAACGTCTACATTGACTCGGACCTCACTATCTGGGACGCATCGCTGAACCAGACGAACGCTTCGAACAACAACAACAAGTTCTACCGCCTCCAGGTGCGTATTATCTTAGCTTATTCGTGACAGAGAGCTAGCTGACCTTTACAGCTTCTTCAGAACGGCGCCATCTACAAGACTTGGTCACGCTGGGGCCGTGTTGGTGAGCGCGGGCAATCAGCGTTGCTCGGCTCGGGCTCTCTTGCCGACGCTCTGAAGCAGTTCGAAAAGAAGTTCAAGGACAAGTCTGGCCTCAAGTGGGACGACCGCTCCTCCGCCCCCAAGGTTGGCAAGTACACCTTTGTCGAGCGCAGCTACGCGCCCGACTCGGATGACGAGGACGAAGC
This sequence comes from Trichosporon asahii var. asahii CBS 2479, assembly GCF_000293215.1. Classification (NCBI taxonomy): domain Eukaryota; kingdom Fungi; phylum Basidiomycota; class Tremellomycetes; order Trichosporonales; family Trichosporonaceae; genus Trichosporon; species Trichosporon asahii. The sequence continues at coordinate 873,600 of NW_014040855.1, read as the reverse complement.
CGAGGACGAGGTGAAGAAGGAGGAGGAGTACGAAACTCCCAAGTCCAAGCTTCCGCTTCAAGTGCAGCAATTGATGGAGTTCATTTTCAACCCGACCTTTATGAACGCGACGATGGCTGATCTGAACTACGACGCCAAGAAGCTGCCCCTCGGCAAGCTGAGCAAGAACACGATCACGCGCGGTTTCCAAACGCTTAAGGACCTGATGGAACTCATCGACGACCAGAGCCTGGCGCAGTCGCGCTATAACATGGCTTACGCGCCTGCCGTTGAGCAGCTGTCCAACCAGTACTACTCTGTCATCCCCCACGCCTTTGGCCGCAACCGCCCGCCTGTCAACGCAAACGAGGCGATGCTTCGCCGTGAGCTCGACCTCCTCGAGTCGCTCAGCGAGATGAGGGAGGCGCAGAACATCTTAAAGGGCCGCAAGGATTCTCGCGACAACCCCGCCGATGCCCAGTTCGAGGCGCTCGGCATGGAGGAGATGACGCCTCTGGACCACTCGTCGAGCGAGTTCAAGCAGCTCGCCGAGTACCTCCTCGAGACCAAGGCCTCGACGCACTACGTCAAGTACCAGATCGAGGAGATCTTCCGTATCGAGCGCAAGGGCGAGGAGGACCGTTTCGAGAACAGCAAGTTCAAGGACGTCAAGAGCGACCGCCGTCTGCTGTGGCACGGCTCGCGCACGACCAACTTTGGTGGCATTCTCAGCCAAGGACTCCGCATCGCGCCGCCCGAGGCGCCCGTCTCCGGCTACATGTTCGGCGAGGGCATCTACCTCGCGGACATGTCTTCGAAGAGTGTCAACTATTGCTGCAGCAGCTTGTCAAACGGCACAGCGCTGCTTCTGCTGTGCGAAGCCGAGCTCGGCGACCCCCTGCAGAAGCTCACGAACGCAAGCTACACGGCCGGCGACGACGCAGTCAAGAACGGCATGTATTCGACCTGGGGACAGGGCACGACGGGACCCAGCAAGTGGAAGGACGCGAGCAGCGTCCACGAGCGCTTCAAGGGGACCAAGATTCCCGACCTCAGCGCGAAACCGGGCAACACGGGCGTCCCCAACGCGTACCTCGCTTACAACGAGTTCATCTGCTACGACGTTGACCAGGTCCGTCTCCGCTACCTCTTCCGCGTCCGCACGTAAGCGCACAGTTGTACATACTCTACCGCACATGTTCATAGCATTTGTTGTTTCAATGACCCCTTGATACCCGATGAAAGCACGGCTGTACTCTACCGAGTGCTTGTTATGTTACTGCTCATTCTTTGTCCTTTGTCCTTTGGCCTTTGGCCTTTGGCATGCGATGCTCATGATAGTTAACGCGTTTCGTGAAGTGTTCCTTGTGAGAGAGAGGAATGGGAATGTTGATTACGTAAGTGGATCGGCAGAGTAGGCTATATGGGTTCAAAATTTACGTAAAATAACGAGGGTTGTTGATCCAGTGGTTAAGATGGCTGCCTTCCATTACTTGGAAGATATAGCAGCTTACCGGGGTTCGAATCCCCGACAACTCATCTTTTTGTCTTTGTTCTATACAAGAGATCGGCGAAGATTTCTAATCTTTGGAGGATGGGCATAGGTTTGGAGAAATGATATGCATTCATAGGATGCTTGTCCAGTCCAGGCTAGGTTGGGAGTTGGCGCGCGGAGTGCGGGTGTCGCCCAGGGCTACAATAAAAGTCGAAGGATGTGCGTCGCCAGCTCGTTGTCTTTCGTACTGACAGGCGCGCGAAGGGCGCGGGCTGGACGCCAAGACGTGGAGCTGACTAAGGAGACCAGAGAGAACCTTCTGGGAACCTCGGAGCGCCCTTTCCGCCCCCTGTTCTTGCTACGGTCGGCGCATGAGTGTGCGCCGCGATAAGGTCTCATCGGCGACTCGGTGAGTGGATTCTGCGGTGGATTGTCAAATTCAGCCTCCGATTTTGAAATTGACCCGGCGCCCAAGGGTGGACTGGAGGCATAAAAGACCGATGCGTTGAAGCCCGATATCCATCCCAACTTTCGCCTCCCATTCTCATTTCTTACCGAGCACGACGCAGACGACGACGACTAGTTCGGAAGATATAGATATTATCATGAGTGAGCTCAAGGGGTTGGAGTGAGCTGACGTGCAGGCTGCTGCAAGCCTTCCACTGTTCCTGCTCAAGCTTCGTGCTGCTCGCCCGCCCCCGCCGCTGGAGGCTGCAAGCCTGTCGCTAACGAGGGATGTTGCAAGCCGGTGACCTCCTCCTCGTCATGCTGCAAGACTGAAGCCGCTTCCTCTAGCTGCTGCAAGAAGGAGACCGCCCCATCGTCGTCGTGCTGCAAGACCGAGGTCAAGGAGGAGGCTGGGTGCTGCAAACCCGACGCTGCCCCAGCTAGCTGCTGCGAGAAGGAGCCCGCGCCTTCGACGTCATGCTGCAAGGCCGACGCTGCTCCGGCGGCTGACTGCTGCAAGCCCAGAACTGATTCCTCGAGCTGCTGCAAGACCGACGCTGTCCCCGCTTCCAGCTGCTGCAAGCCTGTAGCCGCTCCGTCAGCCTGCGCACCTAAGACCGCGTCCGGATGTTGCGGCCCCAAGCCCTCGAATGCCACGCACGACGCAGTCCGTTCAGCCTACGGCTCGGCCGTGACTTCTGTCGTGTCTGGTGGCGGTGCCTCCTGCTACGGCTCGAAGGCGACTGAGCTCTCCGGCGTCGACCCCATCACGAAGGACCTGTACAACGAGCTCGAGGCGTCCGAGGTGCCGGCCGAGGCTCTTCTCGCCTCTTTCGGTTGCGGCAACCCGACCGCGCTCGCGAAGTTGGAGAAGGGTCAGACTGTCCTTGACCTCGGTTCCGGAGGCGGCATCGACGTGATCCTCTCCGCCAAGCGCGTCGGACCCACAGGCAAGGCGTACGGCCTCGACATGACGGATGAGATGCTGGATCTCGCGCGCCGCAACGCCGTCACTGCCAAGGTGGACAATGTCGAGTTTCTGAAGGGCCACATCGAGCAGATCCCGCTGCCCGACTGCTCCGTCGACGTCATCATCAGTAACTGCGTCATCAACCTCAGTCCGGACAAGGACGCGACGCTCGCCGAGGCGTACCGCGTCCTGAAGCCTGGTGGCCGCCTCGCCATTTCGGACATTGTGCTCAACCGCCCCCTGCCGACGGAGACGCAGCAGGATCTCAAGCTTTGGGCGGGATGTATCGCTGGTGCCCTCGTCAAGGGCGACTACGAGGAGAAGCTCACCAAGGCTGGCTTCAAGGATATCGACATCGAGCCGACGCGCGTGTACTCTAGCGAGGACGCGAAGGAGATTGTCGACGGTCAGGGAGATGAGAAGGACGAGCAACTCAAGGCCATCGACGGAGCCGCGATGAGCTGCTTCATCCGTGCTACCAAGCCGACGAGCAACTGTGGACAGAAGTGCTGTTAGGAAGTCGCTAGATAGGTTGTTGTGCATAGATTGAGCTCAGCATGCATGTAAGAAGTGTGAAGTTGCGGTCTATGGACGTGATTATTAGTGATTGTCGGTTCCTAATGCATGATAAGCTAAAGTATTAGTATGTGAACCAGCTCCATGCATAAGGGAATCTCCCAGCCTGCACTCGTGGGAAAGGTTGAAACTGCGAAAGGCTTCCTCCGACGCCGATTCGTTTTAAAAAACCAAAGTTTTTCCTAATAGGATGCATTAGGATTCAAAATTTAGCACCGCCTCATTGCGATTTAGAAACATCGTCCCTGAGATTAGAAAATGGTTTTCCTAATTGTATTAGGATACGAATGAGGCGGTGCTAAATTTTGAAAAACGCGTTTCTAAATCGCAATCCTAATCAAAGCCCTATCCTAATCCAATTAGGAATCAAAATTTAGCACCGCCTCACTCCGATTTAGGAACGTGTTCCCTGAGATTAGAAAGTCGCTATCCTAAATGGTTTATAATGAGTATGAGGCGGTGCTAAATTTTCATTCCTAATCGAATGTCCGTTTTCTAAATCGCGAATCGAGGTCGGAGGAAGCCTTTTGCAGTTTCAACCTTTCCCACGGGTGGCATCGGTGATCCTAATCCACCAACCATGCATTAGCCAGGTTGCCTCAATGCTAGCAATGCTAATCGATGACTAGGACGTCCGTAATGTACGGCTCTATCACCGTTCGCACTGGTCGCCAGTATCCTGCACTGATGCACGCAAGAATGCTACGATCTGTGCATGCATGTTCAGTTCACTGCGCGACGTCGCCAAGCACGGAAGTTTAAGGTACGCGTGCATCTCGGGCAAGCTTTGACGTCGAGGGGCCAGCGAGTCACATGAGTGTCCAGAGTCTGCCACGATCGTTGTTTCTTCGAACTGGGGGATCGTGGGAGGGATGAGCTGGTTTCTACTAACTCGTCTGCTAACCCATCCACTCGCGCCTCACCTGGTTGCTGGCCGATGCCCGATGCGTTCTCCTTCTGCAACGGAGACTCTGCGGTCGATCCAGAGCCACTGATATCGATTGATCAGACATTCGCGGGTGGGCGATCAACATGCCGCGCTTACGCAGCCAGATCGCCGTCTGAGAGTCCGGAACACCGTCCGACGTGCCTCTTATCCGAAAGGGGGTCCACCTGTTGCGGCATTCGTGCTCAAGTGCTCGCAGGTATTAGTAACCTCACCTGTATTAATAGCTTGCTGAGGGTGCAGAGCTCGGAATGTCGCTGTCAGCCAGGTCAAAGCCACGGAATGTAGCCTGGTCGGCACGCAGTGTTCCCTCCGCGGCGTCAGCCAATGCAGCGGGTAGTAGGGCAACAACGCCGCCGAGATCTGGTCGTGCGGCAGTTGTGAGCGGGAGGAGCAGGGCTTGAGCCATTAAACGCAGCATAAGCCACCCCGATCCCGAAGCCACAAAGTCTAAGCTGACGAGGCTGCTGTCCCAAGCAGTGAGCAGACCAATGTCGTCGAATGCTGACAACGCAGCCGCACATGCCGCAGAGCGGCGAGATCTCCGGCGATCGGGATGATCGAGGTATCCAGAACAGTGGAATGCGCTTCGCGACTGAGGCACTTGGCACACAACGCAAACGAGGCACCCGTAACACATGCCCACAGGGGACGACGTTGGGGCTACGATGGTCTAAGCGTGCGCTCGGAGCCGGTACCAGCTCTGGCGCGCCCTGCGTGGGCTATCGCCTCCGCCACCTGTCTCGCCCAGCGTCATTTCTTGAGAGACTTTCCCCGCCCTGCTGTGCGAAGCGTCCGTGCTTGCACGGCTGCATAGCCCTCACTGTCATTGGTAGACACACAACGCCGCTCGGCTCGGCGGAAACATACCACCGCCTGCCCTGTTCTTCGTGGTGTTTGGCGAGCGCGGGGGTGTCCCGCGGCACTCCTCAGCGGTCACCTTCACAGGTTTCATTCGCCTGCCTCGCCTGAAACTCCCTGGTAGCGCACCTCACGGAGGTCTGATCGCAGCCTCCATCCCCATGACGATGACAAACCTCTCTAACCTGCTTACTGCCCCAGCTGCGCCGCTCACAGCAGACAGCGTACGACCCACACTGTCACCAGATCCACTGACGAAGCCACCTGTCCGTGTCCGCGAGATGCTGTCCGCCCTCGCTCCCGCTAGCGGTCCACTCCCTAAACCTCCCGGTCCACACACCAAGGCCGTGTAGCTCACTGCTTTCGCAGACATGCCAAGCTGCGGTACCTCGTGTGGCACTCGCACCACTGCAGGGTATAAGAGTTGAGGGCTAAGGAATCATTCTTCTCAACACCCCCTTGCAGGCTTCGAACTCAGGATCGGCAGCAAGAATGGTCCGTCTCAGCGCCTTCTTCTTCCCTGCGACGGTGGCCCTCCTCGCCGGTGCCGTTGACGCGCATGATCACGGCCACGGCAATGGTCACCACCACCAGACGTCCACAGTGGTGGCCTCACCGACCACAAACCCCAACCCGCCTGGTCCATTTGTGGTTCCTCCACCGCCGCCTCCCGACAAGATCTTCTCGTACCCACAGCCCGCTCTGCCCGAGCAGACGGCCGCGCGTGACCAGTCTACCTGGAAGCTGAACAGGAGCAAGCACCGTGGTCACAAGACTCGTCGTTACAACTTCAACCTCTCATATACCGCCGGCGCGCCTTCTGGGTTCCACCGCCGCCTGACGACCGCCAACGCCCAGTTCCCCGGTCCGCTCATCGAGGCAAGCGTTGGCGACACGATCGAGGTCAAGGTTACGAATGACCTCGATGAGCCCCAGGCCCTGCACTGGCATGGGTGAGTAACCGTCCATCTTCCTTCTCCATGCTGTGCCATTTCCGATCGTGGTGTCAGTGCTCACAATCAGTATCCGCATGGAGGGCACGCCCTTCAACGATGGTCCGCCCGGTATCAACCAGTGTCCTATTCCTCCCGGAGGCAGCTACACGTACCGCTTCAAGGTGTCGCACTACGGGACCTACTGGTGGCACTCGCACTACGGCGCGACGATGGCTGATGGCCTCTACGGCGCGATCGTAGTTCACTCGCCCAAAGATCCTATCCGCTCCGACGCTGAGGAGGTGTTGTTTGTCTCGGACTGGTACAACGACCAGAGCAACACGATTGTGGCGGGTCTCCGTAACACGTCGGTCGGATACCGTGGTATGCCTATCCCTGGCATTCCCGACGCGGTGCTCATCAACGGCCTCGGACAGACCAACTGCTCTCACGTCCAGCCCGGCGTGGAGTGCACCCAGAACGAAGTGCATGTCGTCGAGGCCAAGCCTGGCAGCAAGCTGCGCCTCCGTGTCATCAACCCCGGTATGGAGGCCATGATCCGCTTCTCGGTCGACGGACACGTGCTCAAGGTCGTCGAGGCGGACGACACGCCCATCGAGCCACTCTACATGCACGAGCTGGACATTGCCTCAGGCCAGCGCTACTCCGTCATTCTCGACCTGGACCAACCCGACGCCGCGTACTGGATGCGCGCCCGTATCGCTGCCGGGTGCGTGCTCCTTGGCCGCGAGCTCGAGACCAAGGCGATCCTCCGGTACAAGGGGCGCGAGGGCGAGCCGACGTCGCAGCCCTGGCCCGACCGCGCGGAGAGCAATGCGCCCTGCGTCGACATCGACAACAAGTACACTGTCGTGCCCCTCCATCGCGAGAAGCTTCCCAAGCCCGTCACCCAGGGGCGCATGGACAGCGCGGCCGGCGAGTTTGTTGACGTTGCGACTGGCGCCAAGTTTATTGGGTTCGGGTTCAACAACGTGACGTACCTCAACTACATCCAGGACCCGGTGTACCAGCAGGTGCAGGAGGGCAGGCCTCTCAACACGACGCACTTCGCGCACCTCTCCTTCTCCGGAAAGGGAAGCGCGGACCTGCTCCTGAACCAGCTCGACCCCGGAATCGCGCACCCGTTCCACCTGCACGGCCGTCCGTTCTCGATCATCGCCCGCGGGTCGGGCAAGATGACGCTCGATGGGCTCAAGGACGTCAAGCTGAACACGGTCAACCCGCTGAGGAGGGACACCCTCCATCTTCCCGTCAGTAGCTGGGCGCTGCTGCGTATCCCCCTCGACGACCCCGGGGTGTGGGCGATCCACTGCCACCTCGGTTGGCATCTCGCCAACGGGAAGCTGGCCGTTATTGTCGTCCAGCCCGAGAAGCTGAAGCACCTCCGCCAGCCGCGCGAGTGGTACGGCCTCTGCACGAATAATAAGAACGAGATCGGGCCTGCGAAGCGCGATTCCGACACATCCGATGAGGCCGGGCCGGCCGGCGAGGCCGGTGAGGTCGACGACTTCGCTCCGCGCCAGGTGCGCAGGTACGGAGAGACTCGCACTGTGTGAGCATCCAGAAAGCCAAAGTCGGGAGGGCGTCCAATGGCAGAAAGGACGATTCAAGAGATAACAGATTACGGACTCCGGAGATCGGCTACGGATCGCCCTTGCCCTGGCTCTTGTCTGAGATTTCCGGGCCAGGCCCAACCTAGCTTCGGAAGCTGATGTGCGCCTCTTTCCGGAACACTTTACGTAATAATTCATTCGCTTTAGACTTTGAATCAAAGGACGATGCAACTTTGTAATCGGGGTTGATGAAGACGCATTCAAATTTCACGTGACATTGATTCCGCTAATGATTCGCCTGTCCGAATTGACTTAACCAGAGTCCGAATGCATGACGCGCAGCTTCAGCCGCCTGCAGCCATCGATAGAAGGTTCACAGAAGCAGACGCCGTTTCGACCGCACCACGTCCGAGCGCTTCGTAGTGCATGCGTGCGCGCGCGTCATGCATACGCTGCCATTCTCACTGCACTAGTAGTGATCGCAGTAACCAGCCTACAGCGTAGTGAGGTGCGGAAGCATTCCGAATGCGAGTCTGTAACCATCACCAGCATCGGACGCAGCAGGCACCGAACGTTCCCGGTGATCGTGCGTCGGCGGCGTTCGCTCCACAGCGAACTAACAATGTCAGCTGACGACCAAGTCAGTATAAGAACCCACGGGCCCACGATGAGCATTCCCATCATCGACAAACATGCTTAGGACACTCAACACCACTGCCACCCGGTACGTCTGCCATGCATAGCGGGGCAGGGACGAACGCTGACGCTCCAGCTTTGCGCGCACTTACGCCACTTCTGCGGCTCATCCCCCGCCTGCTGGACAGATGACCAAGCCGAAGCGCTCACTCACGTACATGGCCAGTCTGCTCGGGCTCGGCTTCGGAGGCTCGTACGCCGCCCTCCGTATGGCCTTTGGACGCCCGCCGCCGCCCCTCATGCGCGCTGTCCCGGACCATCCCCGCGCTCGCCGTGTTGTCGCATAGACGGCCAGCTGTCGGCTTTCTCCGACCAGCGTAGAGTCTCCAAACACTTCAACATTCACACGACCCATCACACTCGCTCCAACACCTTCGAACATCGCACAGACCACTACATTTCTCGACCTTGCATTGCACCCCTGTGCACACTTGACTATCTTCGTTGTATACAGACCAAACCACGTTCACTTGTACAAACCGACTTCCCAATGTTCGGCATGGGACAGCTTTCACGCTTGTATGCATTTGAGTTCTTAGCATCATTTAGTGTGGTCACATGACGCACCGAGTGTTCCAAAGTGAAGGCGGTCGCGCTCAAGCCATCGGCGCGTCTGGACCACGCGCCTGCGCGCCATCGCGTCGCGCACCTGCAAGAATGTGCAGTTTCAGCCTCGGTTATCAGCGCCAAATGGCGGCTGGCATCGGTTATCAAGGCACGCTGCACTTGTTCTGCTTTCGGCAATCATTCAGAATAGCTTATGTGTTACCCGTTCCGCTGCGGCTGACATCTGCAATTGGAAAGGTGGGATTGGAAGTGAGAACGGGAAAAGCAAGAACCAGTGAGGTAAGGAAGGGGCGGGGGTTTGGGGGAGGATGATCGAGACGCCCCCGACGCCCCGTGCTGATGATGAGACGGTGGCGCTTTGGTGAGTCGCCTGTCGCTTATGGGCGCTCTTGGGTTGCTGTCGGTCGAGGATTCCCGACAACTCACGCAGGGAGGGGATGCATTGAGGTTATTGACGAGAGACATGGGGGCGTGCGCAGGCGAGTGTGAGAGGCGATATCGCTTGAAGTATCGAGGAGGACGGTTTCGACACGATGTGCCTTCGCCTCGCGTAGAAGTCGGCGGCCGATGAATGTGCTGGACGAACATGCTGACATATGCGTTTCTGTGAGATAGCACGCTGCCTCCTGTAGCACATTGCACAGTCGCAGAGGGGTACGCACATCAGGTGACTAGCTGCCATTTGATGTCGGACTGATACCCGAGGTCGTCGACCTCGTCAAAACATCTAGTAAACCTCGCCAATCAGTCCGTATTTCACGAATGCATGCACTGATACCCGAGCAGCTATGCATGCATTCGGGCCGAGCTCGTCTCGAGCTGCATGGTGCAGTCTGCGCGCTTAAATTGAGCCGTTGAACGCTTGCAAACGCGCCGGAAAGAGTGTTGCCCATGTCCCAATCGGTCGGGTAGAAGTTCGAAATCTTGGTAGCCGCCGGTGTAACCGGCCGAACAAGCTTTGCACCGGTCCGTGCCTGGATGTATCCTGGAACTGGAAGTCGGAGCAATGTTCTGCGCGGCCGCCTGTGATGCAGTTCATGATGCAGAGCTAGCAGAGCCCGAGTGGGGGACGCAGGCTGCTGCAGGTCTCGGAGAGTCGGGTGGGGGACTACGGTCGGGGAGAGAGCTTGGAAGAGGTGCAAACCGGAAGTGTCCACCGCCCCGTGCACCCCGGAGCGGACGTCGGCCGGGGCCGCACGGGCGCACGGGCGTGTGCGCTCCGCATTCCGAGCTCCCTGGTGCGAGTGCGTGAGCGAGGTTTATCCGTCTGGCATTTCTGCTATCTTGCACAGACGCATCGGGATTGCCAAAAGTGGGGGGAGCATTGGACAGCCTCGCGTGGCACAACGTCAAAGGGTGGGGGAGTTCAGCCATATTGTTCCCTTTGCATCATAGGCACATTGCCCAAGGGGGGCACGGCCGGCGCAATTTCGAACTTTTTCGGGACGTTTTTCGATTTTCCAAGCCCACCATCGTGACTTGCATGCCGCATGCACGCGACTTGACCGACTTGGCCGGCGCCATGTTCCGTCCCGCGCACGAGGCTCTGTGAGTGCGCGACTTTCTACGCCGATGAACGTCGACCCGAATGCGCCTCCTTTCGCACGCAGAGAGGATATAGACGAGCTGCTCGCGCTAGTGCAGACATAGACGAGAGAGAAAGAGTTCGCCTAAAGCATGCTGCAAGAGATTGAGAAGAGGGGAACAAGCTCGCGTGAATGCAACCACATACGCCACTAGTGCAACTCTACTTCGCGGGTGACCGTTATGGATGCGCGCAAGTGCGCGATCTGCATAGCTGTGACTACCACGGTGCATGTGCTGAGCATCCGGGCTGTGGCTGGGGGAATGTGTGTTTCATGGCATCCAGTTCTGGGAGGCGCACCGTCGCTAGCGAGCGTGAGGCGTCTCGTCTCCGTTGGCCTGGGTCAACTTCTTGCTGTCGGCTATCAGTAGCTCTTCTGCGCGGTTATCATCGTCGATTTCTTCTTCGTCTCGAGCTAGCAACGACGCAATTCTTGCCTCGGGCCGAGGCAGAAGAGTTCTCGTTGCAAAGAGCTCGCCAAAAGCAAGTGCAGACAGCGCTAAGCGCCACTCCAGGCTAGATCATCACGACTTGCAAATCACATTCCGCATTCTCCGACCCGGACTTCCTGTCGGTAGATAGTGGTATCCGATCGCTTGCAGAGCTGGGATCTCTTCTGCTCCTCTCGATTGTGTTGGCGAGCCCGGTGGCGTCGGCGACGTACCCGATGCAAGAGGCTCCACAGGCCAAGAGCTCGTTTACGTGCCCACGTTCGAACACAAGGGGCAGCGGTTGCGCCGGTCTCACCGGTATTGAGCGCCATCAACAAGTGCACGCGAGGTATGCGGGTATGCGGATGCACGCGGTGCGCTCATTTCAAAACACATCAAGGTGGGGTTGAGCGGTATGCACGCTCCGTTCATAGTTGATGTTCTCATGATCGAGCTATGGGAGATCTAGGATGGGGGAGATGAGCTCGATGAGCAAAGATAGCACAGCGGGCATCGCGCACGGCGGGCACCTTGCCCAGCTCGGGCAGCGAGGACAGCAGCATAGCCAATCCCCCATCCGCGATTGCAACAGCGGCAAGTAGTGCTGACCGAGTTGCTGCGGCATCGTTATCTGCAGCCAGTGGGGGTACAGCGTACCAGGTGGGCACGCGGTGGGACCGAGGATTACGCGGATCTCGTGATCCGGAAAGTGACGCTGAGCCCACTGCTGCTGCTCGCGTCCCCCTCTTGGATCTTGGATTATCCATTCCGCTCTGCCCGATCCGCTGCGCTCGCTGTCCTCCTGACCGTCTAGCGCTCCTGACTCCCCACGCATGTTAGAGATAAGTGGGTGGACGCTACCCTGGGCATCTTGTGGAGCGTCAGGATGCGAGAGGGCGGATCGTGGGAGGGCTAAGGAAGAGGCAGCGCGGTGGCCACTGCCGCCGGCTATAGAATGCCGATTTTCGAACCCGACACTGTCTCCGTGCCTCGTTTCCCTGCAACTCCTGCAACTTGTTCCTTGTGCGCCGCTCTCTTTGTCCGGTTTACTTGCCGGAGGTACGCATGCGCGACCATTTACCCATTTCCAACGCGCGTCCATGCCTCTTTCGGCGGCTAGTGTTGCAGATGTGCTAGTTCAGATCGTTTTGGCGAACTCACAGCTTCGCGTAAAGCAGAGATGTGAGCCGAGGACCAGAAGAGGGCGCGTAAAGCTCGACACGAGCTAACGCGAGCTAGAAACTCGATGGATCGGCTATCAGTGTTGCTGAACTGGTGCTAGTGTGTTCACGAGGATGTGGGGCACGGCGGGGCGATGTGGTCTCAACCCAGTTAGCGTTGGGGTAGTGTTTCTGGGGTTGCGCCACGCCGATCTAGCGACGTGGCAGCGAGATGTTTACGGTTTCCCGACTCCATGTCGCAGTAACGGATGTGGAACCGGCACTCTACAGGTAACTGGCTGACGCGATGCGAGCGCGTGTGAGTGCGGACTGACGTTCGTGTACCAGTGTAGTGGACCACTGGTCACCGGACTCCGTGCCTCGGACTTGCCCGGGAAGGTAAACATTCTCACAGCTTAGCAAGCTCGATCGCAACTCGCGAGTGCTGAACATGCAGTCTTCTTGGGCCGAACGTGGGTGCGGCTCGTAGTGTGTGTTTCGCAAACACCGTCTGGGCCGCGACGTGCTTTGTTTTAGACGGCATTGTGCCAGGATGCGAGGGGACGTGAGTGAGGCGCCTGAGCGACGATCCCTCTGAACGAGGCGGTCATCGTCTAAGTTGCATTGACCCGCGATACAGACAACGCCCTGCGAGTGCGTATATGTCCAGCTGCACTGAGCATCAACACTAGAGAGCCAATGGATCTTTGGGAGCGGTCGTTGCGCAGATGACAGACGAAGCTGGGGTCGGAGGCTTGTCGCCTATCATCTGCACGTCTTCGTCTATCAGTTTGCTCTCTCCTTCTTCGATTCGAGATCGTCTCGAGCTCTTTCTGCATGCAGAATACGCGAGCTTTCTCTTCCTATTTACGCGACTGCGATCCGGAATGCATCTAGTCTGATTTACGCGAACAGCGCTGCCGTGGTTGTGCAGAAGAGGGGGGCCGGTTAGAGACGTCTCCGGAGAAGTGGAAATGCGCAGGGTAGGGAAGGGGCGAGGGCAGGGCATGAGTGGGTCACGGGGCCCAGCCGCGGAATGCGGTCGTGTGGGTGGCGAGCTGGCGGGTATGGCAGCCCAGCGGAATGACGCTGCTCCGGCTCGAAGGTCGGAAGACCGGACTCCGGAGCCCGGTGCGTATACTGGTGGGCCGGTGGGCTGGGGCATGAACCGGCCGCGCACCCGCGCATCTGCCTCGGGTTTCGAAAGCCTCAGCCGTGCTGACCGCTCTTCGCCTACTTTCCTCTGTCCCGGTGGTCGTCTCGCCTGAATATCTTGTGATGCTGCTAGCTCGGCAGAATGCGACGGAGCCTGAGAGTGCAGACAGACGTAGAGAAGTGCAAGCGATGTCCTGCAAGAGGAAAAGCGAGGCGGTGTACGGTTGTCTTGAATCGTCAAAGTCTCCAGTTGCGACGGACAAGCAAACTACAGTCCCTCCCGACGCGTTGCGGCGAGCAATGCGCGAACGACGCGGATATCGATGGAATGCTAAGAGCGGAAGGGAGACCACTGGCTGATCTGAGGCAAGAGACGTGAACGATGAACGATTTCCGCGGCTTGAGTGAGTTGCGCGGCTGCTCATCCAAGCGCACTCAGCTTCACTAGCACAAGTGCAAGCCCTTAGCCTTGGCTTCTAACCATAGACTACTCGCGCACGCTGTGCTTCGGCAGAGCATCGGCGGCATCACGGGTGGCGTATGGCTGGGGTACTTGCTGGCGTTCGACGAGTGACTAACCGTAATCTGTTGATCGTCTGACTCCTCAAACTTCGGTTCCCAAAGTCTACAGTCAAGCGAATAGCGTTCCAGAGCCTACAGCGCTTTCACCAGCTCCGCCAAAGCCGCAACACAGATGCGCGGGGGAGACGAACAGCTTCGGCTATCTCTGCATTCTGAGTCAGTACCGCGGCAATCTCTAACGTTCGCGAAAGGCTCAACTCGCCTTCGGTTGCGCTCGTCTCGAGCTATGGAGGTATGCATAACTAGCCGATCTGCAGGCCAGAGGCCAGCTATGCACAGATAGGCGACGCGAGGAAGCGGCTATGCATTCTGCGCGAGATTGCGTTTGTTTGGCGTGGACGTGTGACGGCCAGGGTGGCTTGGTGAGTGTGCCCGAACAAGTGGAGCGGTGGAGCGGTATGTGCAACCTAGAATGAACTCTGTTTCGGTCTCTGTGCCCGATTTGGCACGGGGTGCGCCGTTTTCGGCCTCTTGCGCCGGTCCTCTGGTGCGGGGAAGTGTTTGCGGGACAAGAAACCCGAACTTTATCGACCAGCACCCAGGGTCCCACTCCCCCACCTGCTCGCTATCCTCGCCGAGCTGGCTCGATCGTGCAAGCCCCGTGCCCATGTCCGTGACTGCGGTCTGAGCACCGGTCTTGAGCACCGAGAACCGGATGCCGACACGGAGAGTGTCATCTGACGGCGAGCGAGTGTTGTGAAACTCGAGCCGAGAGCTGTTCGAAATTGCGGTCTCGCGTGAATGTCAACACAAGCGTTGCCCATCGGCGTACAGCGACGGTACGATGAAGGTACGCGACGATTTCGAATATGAGAGGCGAGGAGAGCGAGATGGAAATGATCTACATACCGTCCATGGAGGTCTGTAGCGTTCCTGGCCTGGCCCTTGCGAAGGTAGCACATGGAACGTCGCATCTGCGCCAGAGACAGCCGACAGGCGTGTGCAGGCGACCCACGACCCGGCGGCGGAGCCCGCGTGTCCGAGTCACATGGACGCCGACACGGGTCGGGGCTGGCGAGGCTGGCGGGACTGCCCCCACCCGCACCGCAGACAACTTCCGGGAAAGTCAGACAATGCCGGGCTGCGCTCCGATCCTGGGTCCAGGAAGAAGGACCCGATGACATCAACCCTGATGTCAGCCGGCGCGGCCTCAGCTCTTGTGCCGAAAAGCAACCAAGGGGCGATCGCCGAGCACCTGACACCGGCACGCCGATCCCTACCCTTACCTCCGTTGTCGCATGTCCGCTGTCGCATCTCCGTTTTCGCACAATCGTGGTTCGAAATAAACCTCCTTTTCGAAGCCGAAACCGGCGTCTGCTTTGTACCTCGGCACGTAGATCATCGGGACGAGGTATTGCATAGCACAAAGGTAGAGCTCGCGCCGAGCTCGTGTCGATCTTCTCAGCGGAGATCGATGCCGAGGCAGTCAAACGTCGATCGGCCTCGGCTCGACCTGAAAAAGTTCCAGCTATCGGCGTAGTTTGTTCAGCAAGAAGCCGAGTCTCGAAATTACTTCTCAACGCACGCGACCTGCCACCTCGCTTACAGAACTTCTCTGATGAAACCCAACTCTAGGTATTTCTCGACATTGCGCTGAGCTCGCCTAGCTCTCATATGCATGGTTCACAACCATGCATATGAGTTCATTGTATTCATGTCCGACGCCATACCGCACGTTGATTGAGCCCTGTCCTCGTCTATACCACATGTCGCCATTGCCGACTGGTGATCAGGAATACATACCTTTGACGAGTTCGGCATCTTCCTCTCCAGTAATCTAACATTGCTCGTCATAACTGGCGAGATCGTGTCGATCGGTTCGCCGGTATATCGGCGTGCATGCTCCAAGCTCAAGCTCGCCCACATCGTCGGTACCTGGCTGCATATTCCGTCGTCTAACGCTCAGGTACGCTCGGCAGCCCTCTTGGCCTGCAGGGCCATATCAGAAAGCTCGCCTGCCAAGGCGTGCGGCATCTCGCGGTAGTCTGCGGGGTCGGCGTGCACCGAACTGCAGCAGCTGAGTAAGCAGGCGCATACCAGTGGCAGCTGACCCGTATGGCGGCGCACAGCGGCGCATTTCATGGTATTAACTCGCCTTGCACTTTGGAGACTTTGGCGGGGACAGGCGGGGCGGGCTCCGCCGCCGCGACCCGAGCGTCCGAGGGTCCGAGATCTGCACTCGCTTCGCCAGCGCCAGCGTCAGCCAGCGGGAAGAATGCCGAGTGCCGACTTCCGGGCCGGCGATGGCGCGAGGGTTTGCGCGGTGCGGCTCCGTGTCGCATACGGCCGTCGGCCGGTAGGGTTGGAGACTTTCCGGCCGATCGGCACCTCGATACCTCGCCAGATCAGGATCGCGTAGAATGCCGACTTGATGTCCCGGATCATGACCGGAGCTCGCATGCGATTATCCTTCTCGCGAGAGAGTGCATGTCTCGCGAATTCAGGTCGCCGATGCATCTCGGAGTCGTGGAGTCGGCTCTCTCTCTGCACTGCACTCGTCTACTTTGCATCGTTCTCGTCAATAAAGCAGGATGATGCATTTGCTGTCGCCTATGTTCCATGCAGACGAGGGACACAAGCTCGGCTCAGCCGATAACGTGAAGCAGTCACCATGTCGCAGAATGCCGATGCGATCGTCGTTTCAGGTGGTCAAGACCCCCCACCTCGACGGGTCACCCGTGGGAGACATTGAATCTAGCGAAGGCCTCCTCCGACCGCAATAATTAAAAGTTATGTGAACGACATCAGAATCTTTGATGCCGCCGACCGGAAACGGGCGTGGGAGAATTTGATTCTGCCAGAGGTGTTCTCCCATCTCGCATGCGTTGAAAACATCGTCAAAACATGTTCAAAACATGCTCTCACGTGGGTGCTGTCAGTGGCGTGGTAGTGAGCATTGCCTCAGTCGACAGCGTCAGTAACAGCGAGCAAATTGCACCCGCAAACTCGTCAGTCTGACGAGCACTCCGACATCCTCCTTCGAAATCTTTGCAGGAGTCCTCTCCGTGCACTGGCGCCGAGCACTTGGCATCTGATCGCGTGGCCCTCCTCCTGCAGCGAGACTTGGAATGTCCGGCTATGATCCTAATCTATGCATTTCTAACGTCCGACAGCCAACTAGATGTAGGGGGGACCAAGCTGTTTCCTGAACACGGTCGAGAGAGCCTCGACGACGAGGAGCAGGACACCACCGCCGGGGGCGAGACGGAGCACCTTGGGCGCGAAGCCCTTGTAAAGCGCACCGATACCCTCCTCGCGGGCAATGCGGAAGAGCGCCGGGTAGGTCCACTCGCCGGTGGCGTGGAGCTGGAGTCGCGACTTGACGACGTCGAACGGCGTGTTGAGGACGGTTCCGACGAAACCACCGATCGTACCAGCGATCAGGTTGTTGATCATCTCAGCCTCCTTGCCCTGCAATGTTAGCTTCGTGGACTCGAACCCGCATCACGAAGTTGCCCGCCTGCCCGCAACATGCGCAGACAGCACAAACGCTCCCGGCTGACCAGCGCGGACGCTCTAGGCGGCGTACCGCACAGACATCACTCACCTCAGCCTTGGGCAGGAGAGCCTTGACCTGGAAAATGGATCCGAAGTAACCACCGTTCCACCAGACGTGGCGCCAGAAGGTCGGCTCCATTCCCTGGTAGATACCGAGGGGGCCCTTCTGGGCGATGACCTTCTTCACAACGTCCATCGGGCCCTTGTAGGTCGAGTTCTTGTCCTGCATGCGGATCTTGACGAGCTCGAACGGCGTGACGAGGAACGACTCAGTCGCTCCCGCGGCCATACCGGTGAGCATCGCAATGGGCTGCGTCGTCTTCTTCTTGCCGCCATCCGTGAAGACGTTGCCCCACCATCCGTTCGCGGCGAACTTAACCGCACGCTTCGGCGCCTCCATCAGGAGGGGCGACGCGATACCGCGGTACAGACGACCGACACTGCATGGTCAGCTTGACGTCTCAGAACGATCAGCAGATGCTCTCGGGACATTCCGAGATGGCAACAACAACAGAGCACCGCGCCCGATTTCGGGTGGCACGAGCCGGCATCGATAACCCAGAGTTTCGAGCGTGGATAACAGCCCTCACTCTGATTGGCGCGCTTATTGGCCCTTCACTCGTTCCCGCAGGCAATGGCCGCACAGACCGGTTGTCGCGCTAAATATCGAGTGGGGGTGCCGCAAAGTCGTGCTTTCCGGACGTCGGGACGATGCGAGCACCCAAGGAACGCCCAGAAGCACGAAAAGTCGGGGACCCGAGGCTCGAGGCGTTGGAGTGTCCGAAAGTCCCGAGGCTGTATTTTGGCACTCACCCCTCCTGCTTGACAATGTTCTTGAAGGTCTGAACCATGCCGGGAGGGTTCTTCGACGAGTCAAGCTGCTGGCGCGTCTTGAGCACATCGAGAGGGTAGAGCATCTGATTGTTAGAGCGGACGCGCCATGATGAGAAGCGTGCAGACAGCCTTAGTGAAGCATAGGAGGGGGTCTGGGCGAAGCCGTCGATACCGGATACGTCACCACACACGACCCAACAACGAGCAACGGCCGTGGCCTGACATCCAACAGCGAACGCGCAGAGTGCGTCCGCTGTTAACAAGTCGATGTACAGCCTCAGGTGGGGTTTTAGTGTTGAGGTGCGTGACGGGTGCCGAAGGCTCTCGGATCTTGACCTGCCCACCGGCCCGGTAGCCGGAACCACTCCTCACTGCCTGTAGCACGCTTCACACTCACCAGCAGCTCAGTCACACCAGCGATCGCTCCAGCCGCAAAGGTGTAGGCGAAAGGGAGGGCTGTCGGTCAGCAAAGGTCCTTTGCGGGAAATTTCCAAGGGGGTGACGCGGTGTCTCCAGGTCCCGGTCTTGGAGTTTGGGCCGCGCCAAACAAGCATTGGAGGGTCTGCTCAGCAACGAGCGACTGGCAGATGTGCATGAACAGCTTCACACACAAACGGGATGAAGAGATGTTGAGGACGTTTGTCCAAAATGTCCAGATCCAGTGCCGCCGGCTTGCGGAACGATGGTTACCGAAAGGGGCTCATGTCGGAACGGAAAAGACAGTGCGGACGGGGTAGTTGATCGCCGGAGCTGAAATACTCACGAGCGGGCTTGTGGGGCACAACGGCGCCCTCGGCGGCAGTCTTGGTCGACATGGTCAGCGGGGATGAAGAGTGGTGAGTCGTCGAGAGTCAAGAGGTGAAAGCAATATTTCGGGCCACAGGTGCGGTCGAGCGACAAAAGACGGCAGCGCGCGGGGGCGGGGAAGGTACGGTACGCTTGGTGGGCGCTTAAACCCGTGATTCCGTTCACCGAATGCCCGGATATATCTTGCCCTCGATCGCCTACTTTCTCCACCTCATTCCGGAAATGTACTCCGTATCGCTCTTTCGCTTCAACATATCATCCCTTCTTGATGACTTTTGGATAGGTTGCAGTAAGTCGACACCATTGCTTGTCACATTGACCAGGTCCAGTGCATAGTTTGATCTACAACAGGTTGGCTTGATGCCCGATGGGCTCGAGGCCCCATGTATCACCCCAGATCTGGGTGCAGCAAATCACAGGTTGCGCATGACGCCTTATCTGCCAATCCACATCTTTGGCTGACAGCCCTCAGCGCCCGGGGCGGTCCTCTTCCTTGACCCACTCGAAGCAGCGTTCGTGCCTAGAGATGCGCGCGACTGCAGTTGACTCTCTGCCGAGGGTGACTGCGACCGATGGGGGCCAGATACCCTCGAGGAGCTGACGATGCTGGCGGAGAGCCTTCTTCCGGTCCACGATGAGCTCATGACCCGACGGGCCTGGGCCATTGAGGATGAAGTCGACAGCCAATGCAGTGGCGTGAAGGCAACCCTCACCATCGCTATCGAGGCTGGGACACACTTCGGCGCGGAGGGAAACCGACTTGTGAAAGATATAGAACGCCCGCTCGAGACATACTTGGACCGGGTGCTGAAACCTGCCGGGCACCCGGCGGTCATTGAACAGGACCTTCCCCCGACGTGTCTTGTGGTCGACCAGCACCACCAGCCACGTAGGCAGAGTCCCAGGTGGGCGAACGAGTACGGTCGCGTCGAATCGCTGGAAGTCGGACGGATGAATGCTGTGATCGAGGTTGACATTGACGTCGCGGCCGTTACATCGTGCCAGGCGCCGAGCGTTCTCGAGGATTGATCGCACCTGCTCAAGGTTGTCTGGGGCTTTCAACCCATCGCCTGGGATGCCTAAAGGGGCCACCGGCTTCGGAGGCAAGGATGCCGGCCATGCGGGAAGAAGGGTCGGCAAGTTTGAGGTGGCGCTTGTCGTGCTGGGCCTCTCATCGTGCAACGTCTCCGCGTCGTCGATGTTGCACTGAAGGTCGAGCTTGGTGTCGATGGAGCTCACAGCAGCGGGGGACGACCCGGCATCCGGTAACTCGAGTTTGCGTTTCTTGGTGGAGATGCGCTCAGCCAAAGCTGGGCGGTCTTCGGCGTCCACGGCGACGGCATCACCGTTACTGCATCTGTATCCGTTGAAGCGACATCCTTCGCACCGGGCAGCGACCTCAGATCCAACCTTGTCTATGCAAGGGAGTCGCTGGCCGACGCACTCCACGCAAGGGACTTGACGCGTGCTCCACTGCCCCAGGTAATCATCTCTGATGAGGATGAGCCACGCACCCAAGAGCCTGAATGGTAACGGGGTTCGGCCGAGCTCCCGTTGTTGCTCGTCGTTGAGGAAAGGTGTAGCGTCGAGTGGTGGGGGCTGCGGGGTCATGTCGTGATGCTGTGGGATTGATGGAGGGAAGGAGTGAAAGGAATGGAGAGATTGAGTGGGAGTGATGAAAAAGTGAGTGATGGCTAAGAGGAGAGTGAATGCCGGGGCAAGAGGAGCTAAGTGGGCGACAAGAACGGAATGTCGCGCAGGACGAGTCAGACACACGATGATGAAACGCAGAATATCGCTGCCGCACGGTCTAGGCCCCCTGATCGCCCGGTGTATCTGACGCACGCCCGGCTACTGCACTCGCGTTATCTTTTGCACTGCACCCTGGTCGCCTGCGCTCCTTCAGACTGACTCGGTTGCATCGCGACCTAGGCGTAACTCTCAGATTCACAAGGCACAGCACGCGGTTTCTGACCTGTCCCAGTCACTATAATTGTCGCGTTCAATGTCGTTGCCGGATCAAGCGGCACTACTGCACGTCATGCCCACCGGAACTGGCCGTCTTGCCTCGAGATGCGAGCGACGACCTGTGAGGCCGATCCGAATGTGGTCGACGGGGGCGGATTCCGAACGTTATCCAGAAGAAGGCTGTGCTCCACGAGAGCCCTGTCCTCGTTGATCACAAAGTCACGATCAGGAAGACTGGGAAGGTTGCGGACACAGGCGACGGCCAAAGTGGCCGCATAGAAGCTCCCTCCAGCAAGATCTTTCAGACACGGATAGCGCAGTGCTTCCAATGTTATCAGGCCCGAGAATGTCTCGAAAGCCTTCTCGAGGGCGAACTTGACGTAGAGCTCCCTTTCTTCGTTGTTGGCTTGTGCAACGTCTCCCGGCCCGCTGGCGTTGAACAAGACACGGCCAAGCCTCTTCCTGTTGTCGATCACAGTAACCGTCCAGGTTGACGTCCGCGCATTCGCCGGAGTGGCGACTGCAATCGTGAAGTCGTAGGGCTTTATCTTCTTCTTGCTGAACGTTCCCTCCCTCATATCGACGATGACGGCAATTCTGGGGCGCATGGTCTGCCTCGCCTTATACAGGAGGGATTTGATTCTGTCGTTGCGGTAAAAACGCAGCCGCACTGAGGAAGAGCTAGAAGCCGCTGGCGCGGGCAGCACGCTTCCGGCAGACGTATTGGCGGCGCTCTCCTCCATGTTCAGACTCCCTACACGTGGAGGATATGCCGAGCGGGCTTGAGGCGGCGCCCTGATGGATCGGGTTCGATTCATCTGAGGGGGATTGAAAGGCGGGGCAGCCTGCTTGCCACGCTCCTCCGGGCTGAGACGTTGACGAGGCATTCGTAGCTGAGGAGGATCCCCTTCGCTTTCGCTTCCACTGCCGCTGCTCTCCTCCCCAGCCGAATCACTGCCGTCAAATGTTGACTCTGCATCCCTGGCGTGTTGGCGGATAAGACTGGTTTCACGCCCGGCGGGTTGAGGCTTCGCTTCGCCGACACGGTTGATGACGCGGACCTCGTCGGCCGTCAGGTCGATTATTGATTCAGATGACATCGTACCAGCAGAAGAAGTGCTCGGGCTTCTCCTGGAGGTTTGGGCTTGCTTGACTGATTTCCGGACCTTCGTATCACGATCCTCCTTCTCATGCTTGCGTTTCTTCGTCCGAGTCGAGCCGGTGGCAGGTGTTCCTTCAGCATCCGGGTTCTGCAGTTCATATCCGGGTGAGCATTTCATGTCGCCAAGGAAACAACTTTCACATCGACGTCGTTTTGTTCCGGGGTCGACTCGATCGATACAGGGCACGCGCTGTCCCGTGCACTCAATGCACTTCGTGTTGCGTTCCTCCCACTCGCCGCTGCGGTCGTCGCGAATGAGTATCAGCCACGCCCCGACCCGGCGATATGGCTCGGGAATGGAGGCAAGCTCGCGCTTCTGCGAGCTGCTGAGGAAGGGTCTGGCATCTATAGGCGGTGCTTGTTGGGGCATGTTGGTGTTATGGGTGATGCCGAGGAGTTGAGGAAGGTGGAAGTGGGATGGGGGCGAGTGGATGAACTGCATCCGCCCAGCGATCGAGATCGCGCTGCGCCCTTAGTTGACCCAGGCTGGTACGGCGTGTCTGCGAGAGTCGCTGCGGCTTGCTGTCTGTGCTGCCGCCTGATTGCATTCTGCTCTCCCTTTGTTATTCTTGTTGCATGTCTGACTGATTCACAATCCTTACAGACCGGCTGTTCCTCTCAGCGCTGGTCCACATGGAGCCCGGCTCGGTGTCGTGCACTGTGGCTCGCCGCACTGACTTGCAACGAGACAGCGTTGCTAACAGGTAAATGCATATAAGAAGTGGTGACCACCTCTTGCCTAGCTGCCGCTACTCTGATGATTGTGCGAGAACTACAAACTTGTCACAAGGTCATGCCCATGAGAATCGACCGTCGAGCCTGGAAACGCGAGCAACGACTTGCGAGGCAGGTCCAAGGGTAACTGATGTCGGAGGATTGGGATCGGCTTCCAAGAGAGCGCTGTGCTCTTGGAGAGCTTTCTCATCGTCGATTATGAAGTCGCGCACTGGGACGTCGGGGAGGGCACGCACGCAGGCGATGGCGAGGCTCGTGG
Organism: Trichosporon asahii var. asahii CBS 2479; assembly: GCF_000293215.1. Taxonomy (NCBI): domain Eukaryota; kingdom Fungi; phylum Basidiomycota; class Tremellomycetes; order Trichosporonales; family Trichosporonaceae; genus Trichosporon; species Trichosporon asahii. The sequence goes on along the minus strand of NW_014040855.1, from coordinate 850,378 downwards.
CGTGAAAGTTACCAGCAGGTCCTTCTTCGAGACGGGGTTGGGCAAATCCCTCCACAGACACACGCCCCATGAAGGAGTCGAATGCCGTTCGGAGGGTAGCCTCAACGAACAGCTCTTTCTCTGCACGGCCATTTCTGCTCAACTCGACTGTCCCATTCGCACTGAAGAACACTCTTGCGAGCCTCATCTTGTGGTCTACCAACGAGACCAGCCAAGTGGACGCCCTGGCACTCGACGGGGATGTCACGACGACAGTGAAGTCGTGCCGCTCCCACTTCAGAGTGTCAAACTCACCATCTCGCAAGTCGACCCTGATAAGGAGACGCGTCTGGACGCCTCGCCTCGCTTGTCCCAGCAGCCATCGGATCCGTGCATAGGTGTAGAGCGGGAAGCTGTTCGGAATGCTGGTGCTCGAAACTCCCTTGGTGCCGGTGTACATCGTGTACTCCGGCTCCTCCCCATGGACGGTCTTAGTCGTACCCGGGGTTGTTCCTCTTGCCCGGACGGCCGGTGGTTGTTGACCTTTTGCTGAAGATTGCAAAGCTGGGTATTCAGAAAGTTTCGACGTTTCCGGAGAAGGCACCTTGACCGTCATCGAGTCTTCTGATAGCCTAGGTATCTTTGGAGCGTTCGAGCCATGGGTTGCCTCAACTTCGAGCTTCCGCTTTTCGGTGCGGGAGATGTCAATTGGATTGTGCGGGGGGTCGTTCTGGACTGGGAACTCGTATCCTGGTGCACATCTGAAGTCCCCGAGGTGGCACCCTTCACATCTGGAGAGCTTGTCGTCGGAGTTTATCCTGTCGATGCAGGGGATTCGCTGGCCGGTACTTTCGATGCACTTGGGGCGGCGCTGTACCCATTCGCCCCGCTTATCATCGCGAAGGAGGAGCAACCAAGCACCAACTGGCCGAAAGGGAGCGGGGATGCGTTCGAGGTCGCTCTTCTGCTGGTTGTTCAAGAACAGCTCAGCATCGATTGGTGGGGCAATAGGGGGCATGATAAGTCGTGAGTGATGTTGAGGAAGGACAGAGGGGGATGTGACCACGAGCAAGGCTGACTGGACCCGTCCAGGCCCGGCTGCGCCCCAGTCTATCCAGATCCACATGGTCAGTTTCGTGAACGCAAGCTAAGCTGGTTACCTTCATTGGGGCGCTCTAGTCATCTTTAAGGCAGTTGTGAAGACATGCATGCAGCCTGACTCTCCAGCCACCTACCACACAGACAGATCGATCACCTACACCGGCCTCCGCTCGAAGGCCGTCGTCGGCGCCGTGGTCCGCATTGCCTCCCACTCCGGTCTTTTGTCTTGCAGGATTAGGGCGTGCTCCTTTCTAGCCTTGGTCACGTCAATCACAAAGTGAGTTGGATACCTCAGCCTGTTCTTATTCAAAAACCACAAGGCAATGGTGGCAGCGTGCACCCCGCCGTCCTCGCCAAAGAGTTCAGCGTAGGATATGTCATACCAGAATCCAGGTCCATTGATGGTGAGAGCACGCTCCCGAGCGGCCTTACTCAGTTCGCTGTGGTAAATGACACCCAGCTCGGCGGTGAACACAAGGACCGCCCACGATCCCCCGGGATGCCCAGGCGACAGCACCTTCACATGTTTGCTCAGTGGTGTGAGTCGCAGCGACATCCCCGGATTACCCTGGCAGAACAGTACATCGTATCTGTGCTTCACCTTGCGCAAGATTGAGCGCACCTTGGCGAAGTCGTAAGGAGCACTGTCGTGCAGCGGTGGCCGCGCCGGAACTGGCGTTGAGACTGCCCGGGCTCCAAGCCGCATCAAGACTGGTCGGGGCACGAAGCCGCCGTTTGCGTGCAGAGATGGAGTTGAAGGGCCTCCACCTGCAGCGGCGTCTATCCTGGGTCGAGTCGCCGCTCGCTGGAGTGTTGGCGGAGCCGACCTCAAAGGGCGGGAGGTTAAAGGACCCGGCGGACTAAGAGGTGGTGTGAAAGCTGGTTTGGCGGGAAGGGTGTCGACCCTACGGCGGGTCGAGCTGCTCTCACTGCTCACCAGCTCTTCGCTCTCCGCAATCGTCGCGAATCCGGCACGGGCGCTGAAGTACGCCACGGGAGCGGAGACAGACCGCATCGAAGCCACCCTGTGGATACTGTTGTGGCCGTAAGCTTGGGCGTCCCCCGGCCCAGTGGCTTCGTCAGCGCCATCCCTCGTACACGGGAGGTTGGCGTAATGGCAGTTCTGGCAGCGCCCGATCAATCCACTGCTGCGGGCGTTAGAGTCGATGCACGGCCACCTCCCTCTGCAGGCGGTGCATGGAAGGTCTCTCTCTCGCCAGAGACAGGTATCGTCGTCCCGGAGTAGAATCAGCCAGGCGGCAACACGGCGATTGTCGAGCGGAATCCGGGCAAGCTCAGCCAGCTGCTTCCCACGAAGGAGGGCCACGGCATTTAGCGGCGGATGAATCGCAGGCATGGTGACAGCTTGCTGGATGAAAGTAAGATGGCTGGGGACTTCAACGAAAGCAATGGAGTAGACAACCGGACTATGTACTTGCTGGGTATGAGCGTTAGAAGAAAGGCAGGGTGGTGAAGATCGCAACCCGAAACAATTGACTGAAACTGACCCAAAAATACGGTGCTGGCGCCACTCCCTGAGGCGACCCCACGGCCTGGGTCGCTATTGTCCAGTCCTCTCTAGGTCTATGCATAGGCACAGAGCCATGCTTCATCATGCGTAGTTGATATGTCAGCGGTCTTCTGGTCAATGCAGTAGTCGCTATTCAGTGAGAGACGCTGACGATCCACCTACTACCCGGGTTGAGATTGGCAGCGTTCGACGCGCGTTGAGGGCGCACTACGTCTGCATGTACGAGTAAAGCATCCTACAACCACATCGTCGAGCATCTTTGCACTGTACGAGATGCTGGCTACCATTCTTCCTATTCCCCAAGGAATCCTTCCGCCTTGAGAGCGGAAGCGAGCTGCGCCTTACGGCGGATAGAAACGGAGCGGATGTCGGGCCAGAGACCACGGAGGATGTCCTGGTGCTCCTTGCGCGCCTGCTTCTCATCAATCACAAAGTCCCACTCATAGTTGTGGCGCCAGTTGAGGCTGACCCACACGGCAAGAGCGGTAGCGAACACGCCCCCGTTCTTGCCGGAAAGGCAGGGCAGCTTGATGGCCGAGAAGGGGACCGCCTTGGTCGACATGACGTTGTAGGCGCGGCGGAGTGCGTGATTCGTCTCCGAGCCGTGGAACACGAGACCGCTCTGGCGGTTGAAGATTAGGACGAGCCATTGCTTGGAGCTACCGGGTGGGATGACCACCACGTGGACTGCGTTCAGCTGGGCGGACCAGCTGTGTGCCAGAGATGAGAGGATGATGCGGACGTGGGGGTGGCGCCAGCGCTCGGCCGCGCGGAGAATGTCGCGCACGTAAGCGAGAGTGTGGAGCTGCCAGCTCGCGGGGACCTCGTACGGGGTGCCGGGCTGGGGGACGCTGGTGGCGGAGGCGGGAACGACTTGCTCGTTGTCGGTACCTTCGCTGTGCGGGTAGGGTGGGCCGCTTACCACACCGTTGGCGTAGGGCTGCCCGCTAACGTAGAAGTAAGCGCCAGCCGTGCGGTCGTAGACGATGGAATACTCGGCCGGATTGAGAGATGGAAACCAGGCCCCAGGCATATAGCCATAGGGGTGGTATGAGTAATGGACGGCGTTGTCCATGGCGATTGGCCTTCGTAGGGGTCGAAAGCGCGAGGGAAATGGAGTTGAAGAGGAAGTGTTGAGAGGCTCTCTAACCCTTCGACGTGGAGCTGCTCGACGTCGCCTTGGGTGCTTGACGTCTTGCCCCCCTCGCACTCTCGCGTCTTGTGTGTCGTGCGCGCCGCCGTCACCAACGCGCTCGTTGCCAAGACCTCACAACGCGTCAGTCAAGCAAGGCCAGTCGGTTCCCAGTACCACATCTACGCAGCGGGGGTTATGTGGTTGCATTTAAGGGGTCATATCTTTTACGGACGTGAGCGGTCGTCATATACATGACTCGTTGTGTTCTTCTTCAGTCTGCTGGATTTGCGGGGTTTTTTCTGTTTACGTAGTTTTGCGGGTTGTATGCGGAAGCTGGGTCTTGTTCTACGGGGTACTCTTCTCCAGCATCCTTTCTACCTGTAGCCATGGTAGACGTTGTGGGTGCCATAGTGACCGATGCGGGGAGCGGAGGTGGCGCGGTACACAGGGAATGCCTCAAGAGAGCGCTGCCTGTACGTCGAGGGGCCGGCGACGCCGTAGGGAGGAGGCGCGTAATGGCAGTCGTGGCGGGCAATGAGGGGAGTAGGCTCGGGGAGGGCGCGGCCCAGATCAATGAGGCCGGCCAAAGCCGTGTCCTCGGGGCTGGCGTCGGGCTCTTTCGCCTTGCCCTTACCCTTACGGTCCCAGACGAAGGCGGAGAGAGCGACCTCGGCGCGGGCGGGCTCGGGCTCACTAGCCTGGGGCGTGCGGGGAACGACGAAGGTGCGGCGACGCTTCTGGGCGACACGCGCAGTGCTCTGCCCGGTCTGGACGGGCTGGGACGCGTGGCCGGGGTGCGCGAACACGGGGCGGTGCTGGGCGCGAGTAGAAGCAGAGCGGAAGAACGTCTGAGCGGGGGCGACGGCCTGCTGCGAGGGCTCAACGAAAGGCTGGGCGTGGCCGAAGGTGTGCTCTGGGTGCCCGATCATCTTGACGGGGTAGGTGAACTCGAACGACTTCGAGGCGGGAGCAGACTGGATCTCGGAATGGCCCTGGGCGGCGGCGTACTGCTTCGCCTCGAGCTCGCGCTTCTTCTTCTGCGCCTTCACGACGCGCGCGGTGAGGACCGAGCCGTCCTCCTGCCCACGCTGGAACTGGGAAGACTGATTGTGCAGACTCTGGCGGAGGTTCTTGTTGTTCGTCTGCTGCAGACCGTCTTCGGCGGGACGCTTCGCCTGGTCGGGCCGGCTCCTCATATCCATCCTTAAGGCCTTGGTTTTCTGTGTCTCGCGGGGCTGCTCGTTCTCGTCGCGGGCGGTGCGCTTGGTGCCGGTCTTCATGTCCGAGAAGAAGACGTCAGATTCGGCAGTGCGGGGCCCATCGACATGGAGGCGGAGGAAGAGGCAGTGGCGGGGGGAGTGCCGTCGTCGGAGGACGAGATCAGATATGCCGCAGTGGGGAGGTCCTCGCCTGCAGCGCGACGCTGAGCAATCGAGGTCATCGACATCACGAAGAGAAGATGGAGCTGTGCGTCCGTCGGAAGTTCGATCTCGTCGGCGTTGTGGTCAGGGTCGATGTCGGGGGCGATGGCCTGGGGAGGGGTGTCGCTGCAGTTCTTAGGGGTGGCCTGCTGGGTCATCATTCTCCCTCTGATCCGAGTGGAAGGGTGATGAGTTAACGGAAAGGAAGAGCGGAACGATCTCGAGCGTTATATGCGACCGGCGAGACCCAGCACTGCACTGTGACCCCCGCGAGATGTCGTGCTAGGAGCGAGGGAGCAAGTGAACTCGAAGGGAGCCACACATGTGTGGATGTCTGTTGCTTCTCGTGGGGCGGGCTAGACTGGGCTCCGGACGAGAACTGAGCAGGGGAGTACGGCGCGCGGACAGCCTGCCGCAGCACCGCTCTCGCATCCTCGCCATGTCTGGACGAAGCGTACGACTCGATGCATCGTGTGTGCTGTGTTGCGCTGGCCGTGGGAACGGCCAAGGTGTCCAGATCAGTCGTAGTGAGTACTCGCATCAGCGGGAGTCAGGTGAGTCAGCCGCCCGTTGCAGCGGCTTGGTCAGACCGACTGGTCGAACAATACCCACCTTCAAGTCCAGCCCCATCCATACTGCAAATCCATACGAACAATCAGCACATATCAGCTCACCAAGGTATACAACTGTCTTCTGAAGATAACGACGACACACGCTCACACCAGATCAGATCAGGCCTCCCACTCGATCGCCCAATTGGGGCACTCGGCCTTGTACTCCTCGCGCGTGAGGAAGCGGATGCCGCTGACGACCTTGTCGACCTCTGCCGCGGTCCAGAACTCCTCCTCGGCCGGCGCGGGCGACGGCGCAGTTGCAGTCGAAGCAGCGCTGGGCGCGAGGCTCAGTTCGGAAACGGCGGTGGAGAGACTGGATGCGCCCGAGTTCGAAGCGGCGGAGGGGGCGAGTGACGCGGTCGACGCGCCGAGTGCGTTCTGGCAAGAGTTCGAGTCACCAGCACGGCTCGGTGCGCCCCTGCTAACGGACCGACTCCCCGGCGCCGCGGGGACAGGGGTCGGCTCAAAGTTCTTCGGAATCTACCATCAGCCCTTCCTTCGCACGTTGTGCACTTACGCTCTTCCAGATATCTGCGATCGCATCCCGGCTCTCGACCAGCTTGGCCGCCTTCTCCTCCTGCGTCATCGCGTTCGTGAAGCCGGCGTGGTTTGCCTTGATCTCCGTCATGCCCACGATCGTGAATTTGATGCAGTGGTTCTCGCGCATGAGCGCCTTCACGCCGCCGCAGCGCCATGCGCTCACGAGCCAGGAGTGCAGCGGCCGCAACACGCCCCACTCCTGTCTCGTTGCGCGGTCACCCTCGCCGCCGCGCCCCTCCTTCGCACGCCGGGTTTGCTGCGCCTTCTGCCTCGCCAGACTTGCCGCCGTGGGACGGGGGACGAAACCAGTGTTAGTCCGGGGTACGAAGGTCTTGGCCGTCTCCGCGTCCTTGACGATAAGCACGATCTCCTCCAGATCGTCTGGCAGCGTGTCCCAAGTCGCAAGCTCGCCGAGGGGAACATGCCGACCCCTCTCGTGGATCGTGAGGTTCACGACCAGCCTCTTCGTGTCGGGCAGCATTGGCGCGGGCACAATCTTGACGGCGGTATGCGTATTCCAGGGCGGAATGGCCGTGAAGACGACCGTACGCTCTGTGCGCGCGACCCACCGGCCCATGGCGGCTTGCGCGGGGCCGTAGATCCGCACCGTATCGGGACGCAGCGCCTCCATCGCCTCCCTCAGCGGCGCGGGCAGCCACCAGCGCGAGTTGCCCGAGTTGCGGCCCCAGTTGTCCAGATCCAGAACGCGGGGCATGGCCTCCTTCTCGAGCCAGCGCTGCGCCTCGGCACGCACGGTAGGGGTCGTCGTTCGCTCCACACGGAAGCGCAACCGGCGCGCACGCTTCCCCCGGTTCGTTGCGAGGGAGGAAACCTCCACGCGCATCGGGTCCGTGGAAGAACGACCGCCGCCAGTCGAGAAAACGAGATGCGTGCCGAGCAGCGCGTCGGCGCGCTCTTGCCATGCCTTGTCGACGGCCCTCAGGCGGAGGAGAGATGCGTACGGCGCCGACGCGAAGATCGCATCGATAATGTGCGGGTACGACAGGGCTGGGATCGTGACTCTCGGCTCGGCGTCCTCCCCATTCTTCGGTACGTCTGATTCGGAGGGCGATTCGAGCTCCACCGGGGCACCGTTCGCCATCAACGTCGGTGGCGGCGCAGTGTCGGGGTACATGGTCGAAAAGTGGCCGAGTGGACAGTGCATGACAGCGATAGCATCTCGACCTGACCTCCTTAGCGCCAGGCCGGAGATGGATATCCAGCAGCTTCGGCCCGTGCAGCAGTCGCTTGGCGCAGGTCCAGGTCGCGGCTCGGCGCGCTGGCCGGCGCGTCTTGTTGTGCTCAGGACAGGCTAAATATACCCACGCGCTAAAGCGCCCCGGACCGTCAGCCTGACGGCACGCGACCTTTTCTCCCACGGTAGTACTGACGATCACCATTGACGTGGGCCGGCGCAGATATGGTGCGAGCAATCTACTGCCGAGGCTGGAAGCAACCTTGACTGCATTGCTTCAGCCACGGCGCCACAGGGAGAGCAGTGCGAGTAAGGACACGGAGCAGGGCGAGCAGGGCTAGTAGGGATCAGCACTGCTCCGAGGGCTCGAAGGAACGAAGGGCATGACAATTAAGGCGCCGACGGTCTACTCGGATCCGTCGTCTCGCTCGGCATCAGAGCTCTCTGGGGTGTCTCGGCGACCCTCACGCCAGGCGCGCCGAGAGTTGTGCGCAGCATCTCCGGTGCAGTCCGAGCGACTCCATTGACGCCAGTGTCCGTGCCCCAATGTCCGCTAACTGAAGGCGAAGTGTCGCCGAATGCAGCACAAGACCGCCAAGAGTAATCAAACTTTGCAGCAATTCTAAGCACCTAAGCATGTCAAGACTTCGACGCGCCGAAGAGACGCGAACGCTGAGCTTGCAATTCTTTAGGTGGGATTATGGTTCTACCACTTGGCGAGTCCGTCCTTCCTCCATGAGGGAGCCTTCAGTTGGACGAGTGTGCGAGTGTGCGTACGCATGGCTGAGCAAAGTTTTGAGCAAGAAAATCTTCGGACTGCGCTTAAACTGCGCGACCGGGTCGTTAAGCTCAAGAGCTGGAGCATGTGCGGACCCGAGGGGAGCCGCGAGCAGCTGGGAAGACAGCCCTCGGCGTGGGAGTGAGGTACGCAGGAACGTACACGAGGCACTTTACTGATCTGCGCTGGACGAGGCTGACATTCTGCTTGCTCTGTCGCAGTAAGTCGGAGAGTTATGTCGTTGCTCGCAGGTCTGGAACGACCACCTTTCCGGCCACTTCGCCGCAGCACAGGCAAGTGAGGGAGTATGGAAGGTGCCAGGGGCCCGGAGCGCGGGTGATCTTTCGGACCCGGACAGAACGTCTCACGTCTCACGTCTGATTCCAGCGCCTTTTTCATTAAGCTCCGGTGACATGCAAGATTAGTGCGTACTCTCCTTGGGAGCTATTCCGGTCCACCACTCCCTCCTCTTCCTCTCCGTTCCCCTTACTCCCGGTTTGCGTGTCGGTACAGAATATGATCGCAGACAACTCATGGACAGAGGGGAGAGGGGACTGGGTCAATTCCGGCTGTCTTACGTTGTGGTCTGTGCCCGACCACCCGTCTCGTCCCTTCTCTGCAGGGGAGGTTGATGAACGATCATGGCCTCCGTTAAAAATCTCGAGCACGATCCTGCACAGGGAAGAGGACGATCTTGAAGAGCCTGTGATGGGTCCAGACATCAATCTCACTCCCGCGTTCAGGTTGAGCAACATCCCCTTACGTTTAGGTTTCGACAGATGCGTTTCGGCCGGCCTTCTCCCCTGCCGCCCCTTCGCTGGAGGATGTTTCAGTTGAGGTGTTGGTGCTGACGGGGCTAGGATTGTGCTGTTCGCATGCTTCTAGTGCAGAAGGAACGGCACTGACTGTGTTGCTTGGACTAACGTCGAGCGGAGAGGCTAGCGTCCGTCTGTAACAGATGAAGAGGGAGAGAAACGATGAAACTCTCCTGACACACCGACTGCCATTCTTCGAATGGGAAGGATCATGATGCAACCAAACCCATCAGACGAGCTCTTGTCGGGCAAGCACCAAGTGTCATTAGCTGATAACAGCGCTATTGTCCTATGCATATACAAGAGTAAGTCACCCGTTGCACCGGACGGACCATCCGCAGTCGGAGGCATACCTGGAAATACGGAGCACGGCGTATTGGCTGGCAGACTTAACGGCGCCATCGCACAGACCCCACCGACGCCGCCGCCGCGCCAGTATTCAACATCGTGAGCTAAACGCAGATTAGTGTGCGCCGCGCCGCGCCGCACCCGGCGTCAGCTGTGGCTTGAAATCATGTCTCGAGCTTATTATAGCCTTTCAGAAGGCAATTAAGGCGATTGCAGACTATGCGGAGGCCATGCGGCATTTGCTCTTGATCGATGTCGACAACCACTCATCAGCCGTTGTTGTTGCGGCTGGTCGTCAGGCGGCGGAATGTGGCCGCATGCTGCTGTGCCTTGTGGCGTGATAAGATGCGCTACTTTGTTTTCTTGATGTCGACGGACCAACGACATTGATGAACTCGTCTTGTTGGGGATGCTTCGGAGACACTTTGGGGACGGCCATGCGAAGTCGCCCGGTCGTCTGGTCACTGAATCGTCGGACCTTGCTGACCAGGCGGCTTTCGGACCTGACGATGGATGAGCGGCCTCAACGGCTTCGCGGCCGAGCGGCCGAGAGGCCGGCAGGACAGAAACTTTGTCCAAACTTTGGCTTCAGACTTACTCGCCTTTGAGGCGTGATGCGGCGATGTTGTTGCGGACTGACTGCTTCTGCGGGCTTCTGGTCTCCTTGGTATCCTGAGCATCGCACCCAGCTTCTGGGATTAGGTTTGGCTGACTTGCGTACAACTTTGATGGCGATCAGCTGCTCGACCGTCCAGTGTTCCGACAAGACCCTCCCAATGGTATCGTCCTTGAGTAATGATGCGGTAACGTCGGCGCGTCGCATGCAGAGGACAGGGCGGTGGACGCCCTTTCATTTTCTCATCTCGGGCTGCCCTCGCCTCGTCGGTGAAGCGAAGACTGATAGGCCGAGGACAAAGCACCTCAGGACGGGAGAGTGCGACGTCCACACCTTGTATGTTCCCGAGAGCGTTTAATGGCGACGAAGTCTCGCAGCAACGAACGACTGCATGCAAGCCAGCTAGCCACGGCAATGGGACTGGCCGCGATAGGCCGGCGCCGATCCAAGACAATGGATTCAGCCAGAAGCTTGCTTTCCCCCGTGATCGTGGCCACATTGCGCGCCGCGGTACAGAGTCTGCGGGTCTGCGGCAGATGGCAGGTGACGACAGAATGAGATCTCGTCCTGCGCGTCCCAGGCCTCCCTTGTGATCCTGGAGCCATAATAATGCCGGCTTTCATATGAGCAATGAATGCACCCGCGTACCGTCCGGGAGGCGGCTCAGTGTCGAAAAAACGCAGAGTCGCAGAGTCAGCTGGCAAAGTGTTTCGTACCGCGTCGCTTCGGACATCCCTGCGGCTTACCCTATGCATACCTGCATTTGAGCGGTAGAAGGGAGTATGCAGTTGCTGACGATGTGTGGGTTGCTATCTGTTGCCAGCGATGCAAAGTCCAGCTGTGTCGTAATCCAGTCGCAGAATCGCACACAGTAGCGCGGTGGGAGTGAAGCAGAGGTCCGCAAGGTCTGGGTGCGGCGGACGGTGACCCTGAGCGTTGACTTCGCTCGGCTCACGACGGCAAAGCTTTGGCAAGCGTAATCGTCTGGGTGCGCCCTGGGCCTGGCTGGACGATGAAGAGGTGGCAGGCCCTGAGCGCTGCTCCCCTGGCGCCCTGGAACCCTGACCTACCCACTCAAGCCCCTTTGCTCCCCCTGCCAGTTGCTGGCTGGCTGGCGACGATGGGCGACCATGTTCCTCTGGCCGTGTGCCCGTATGCCGCTCTTCATCACCGCTCCCAGATTCTCAATTCCTTAGACTGCAGCCAACCTGCACTACCTGGCCATTCTCCTGCATTTCCTGGCTTCCTCCTGTACATCCTCGCCCTATCCTGCCATCCTCCACAGACACTTCACCACCGCTTACTCTTGCCAGCACAAACCATTCACTCGACCAAGTCGCTGGCCATCGGCTCACTCTTCCACCTCCCTCTCTCTACTTCTCCTCTATCTCTTACACACATCTTGCACCGACTTGCCCGAACGAACGAACGATTTTCTTCGCCCAACAACCTTACTCACGTCTTCCCCTTTTTCCAGGCCCGACCTTCCACATACACATCCGGCACTGTCGACTATCGCCGCCCAACATCTTACCTCCCAAGCAGTATTTCTCCCCGGCCGCATAGCACGCTGCTCACTCGACGTATCGGCATTTCTTACCTCCTCTCGCAGTAATCGCACTGTTGCAGACGGTTGCACCTCACCCCGCTGTCGACAGCACTAGCGACTTCCCCGCCTTCCCACTCTCTCAATATAGGTCTCCCACCGCTCCCCAGCACGACCTCAGCCCTTATGTCCTGGCACCCAAAACGTCGGGATGTGCTGCTAATCCTGACTTGTCTGGTCGTCGTCGGCCTCTTCCTCCAGCTCGACTTTAGTGGATCAAGCCATTCACGAAGCAGTTCGATCTTCAAGATCGGAGGACTTAGCCGTCGGCCAGCATTCGAGAAGGGTGGCCAGCGAGTCAACTATGCTCCGACGCGCAACACTGTCAGCCAGCCGAAGCTCAAGTGGGGAGATCGGGGTGCTCCTCACACTAAGATTGTGTCGCACGCGCCAGGTACGTTCTCGACCCCGGCCTCGCCGCTGGCGCTGGGCGTCACAGCCGTCATAGCGCCTGGCAGCAGCGCCCCGCACCCGTGTTTCATCCCGTACCAAGGCTAACGTCTCTAGGCTGGACTATTTTCGAGGATGTCTACCTCTTCAACGGCACCTGGTTCATCGTAACCGACAACCCATCAGACGTCCCGCTTATTCGTCTCATGGCCTCCACGGGAGCCGAGATCTGGAACGACGAGGGCTCCATCAAGAATCGGTAAGTCTAGTCACGAGAATGATCGGCGCAGAAGACGGTGCGCCCTGGGATCAACGGGCACGGGGAATCTGGGGTCTTGCCCAGTCATTGTTACTCAAGCTGACTTGCAGTGAACCGACCGACAAGGACATGCGCATTATTTTCCCGTCAGAGGCGAAGAAGCTTTGGGGCAGCTCGGCGTCGCGAGTGTCCGGCACGAGTTTTGTGTGCAACGACCCGCCCCAGTTCCTCGACCACTACTATCACTTTGCCGCCGAGTTCTTCTTCGGCATGTGGCGAACATACTCTTCGCTCGACCCAGGAATCAACGCTGCCGGCGAGACTTCGCTTCCTGCCCCGTCCCGACTCATTTTCCCTCACACTGCCGCTGGACGATGGAACGACTACGCCAAGATGAATTCGTTCATCCTGCGTGCCGTCTTCCCCGCTTTGTCTTACGAGTACGACGGCGACTTTGCCGACCGCAAGGACACGGCGCGTGCCTACATTTACGACCGTGTCGTGTTCGCTGACCGTGCTGCTGCGTTCCGTGGCCCCGAGTTCGGCAAGACCTGGCGAACCTCGTCCGAGGCTGTCACTCTCGGTGGAAGCCGTTACTGGTGGTCGCCCATTCGCCGCAACCTAATTGAGTTCGTCGGAGGCAAATCGGGCAGCGCTCTCAACCTGCAGGAGTTCGGTGTCGACCTTGACCAGGAGTACCTCGACAACGATGCGCTTCAGGAGATGGGCATTGAGATCGAGTCCCCATCGACGAAGACGCCCGATCGCCGTTCCATTGACGCTGCTGTTGAGCGCAGGGCTATCGGAGCTAGTGACGAGGCGCCGCAGAAGGAATCTCGCAAGTACGCCCCGAGCAACCCTGTCATTACCTACGTCTCCCGACAAGACTGGGGTCGCCGTATGCTGAAGCCCGAGGACCACGACACGCTCGTCAAGGAGCTCGGCGAGCTGGAGAAGAAGTACGGATGGGAGGTCAACATCGTGGCCATGGACAAGCTCTCGCGTGATGAGCAGATTCGGCTTGCTGCGCGAACGACCATCATGATGGGAGTGCACGGAAACGGTCTTACCCACCTGTTGTGGATGAACAACCTGAACCCTCGCGCGACCGTCATGGAGTTCTTCATCCCCGGTGGATTCGCCGAGGACTACGAGTACACTGCCCGTGCGCTCGGTATCCGTCACTACGGCTGGTGGGGCGACCATTCGTTCACGTACCCGAACATCCCGCCCGTCGAGTACCCCGATGGCTTCCAGGGCAACTCAATTCCGCTCGATGGCAAGGCCGTCGCCCAGCTTTGCGAGCAGCGACTCGTCGTTGACCGCGTTGCCGACAAGGCCAAGGATAAGCGGACAGGCGAGGGCAGCGCCTAAGCGCTCCACCACCAGGTCTGAGGCCCTGCACGTCTCGGACGGAACGACACTACACGGACACTCTCTCGCATTTCACGCACTCACCACCATCACGGATTATAAAAGGACAATTCCACTGGGCTCCAACGAACGCTCCCTCTTCTCTCATCTTTTCACTATTCCTCTCCGAAAGAAGCCTTCTTCTCGCAGCAGTGACCGGTCTTACCCTCACCGCCATTTCTCCACCCGCACCCACCACCACGAACCGAAAAGACCGAGTCCTCGCTCTCTGAAGAAGGGTACACCTCGCCTTTACGCCTGCGGGCGTTGTCATAGATTAGTACATACAGGTCCACAGCTGGGCGGAGGGACGCTCGCGCTTGTGATTTAAGAGATAGACTGTTGCGATATGCACTTTGCAACTGATGAAAGAGACGGTCCGTCAGGACTTTTGCAGGAGTCATCTATCCTAAGGAACGACGCCAGGCTAATTACTTGTCCCGCGGTTTGGCTGCGTGCGGGTGTGCAGCATGCTGGCACGTTGAGCCCGTTTGGACCTGAATGCCTGACGATGTACAGTGCTTGGTACGGTGGTGGTCGGGGCACGGTCCACGTGGATCTGGTCCCGTTGGAGGATGGAGACGCGTCTCGAGGGCGTGGGAGGGGTTGTCTGGACTAGCAGGACCTGCGAAAGCGCGGGGGACGCAAGGGACGGCGTGGTGGGATCCCTGAGCGCTCTACCGCTCTACTGACACGACAGCTTAGGCTCGAGCTTTGGTCTTCCTCGACACTCCTCCTCTCCTCCCGACACTCTACCACTCACTACACTCTCTCTCGACACTTGCTGTTGTTCCAGTCCAAGTCGCTCTTTCCACCACCCACCACCACCCCGGCTTCGTCTTTCTCCCCCGTCTCGACTTCCCTTACCCCCCCTCCGACCCTCCATCCACCATGTCCGGCGAGATTGGAATTGCCAAGTACGTCTTGCTTGAGCCATGAGAGAGAACACGCACTGACACCCCAGCCTGCCTAACCAGGTGCGCTCGACGACAGCTGGCGACCGCGGGAGAAGCTAACCATGCAGAGGCACAAGATCGTCAACCAGCGTGGTGCTCACTTCACCATCATGGTTGTCGGTGAGTAGACGGAGAGACGGACGCGTTCCAAAGGATGCGCGACGTCACGGACTTTATGGAACAAGGAACTAACACGGCAACAGGCGAGTCTGGCTTGGGAAAGACTACCCTCATCAACACTCTTTTCGCTACCGAGATCTGTGCTCCTCGCAACTACCGTCAGCGGTGAGTGCCCGCGTCGGGAAAGGGGGGAGGAAGGGTGTCAACAAGCGTGCGATGGGAGCGACATTTCTCTGGCGAATCCGAGTGCCATCGCGTTCGGTTTTTCGATCGAACTGTCCTAGCGCACGTCGCACATGCGCCCTTCCTCCGTGCAGTTTAACGTCCGCTGACATTCCAGCTTCGCCAAGCAGCTCGACAAGACGACCGAGGTCGAGATCCTCAAGGCTGACCTTGAGGAGCGTGGATTCAACATCAAGCTCACTGTCATCGACACCCCCGGCTTTGGCGACTATGTCAACAACCGCGACAGCTGGGTCCCTATCGTGGAGTTTATCGATGACCAGCACGAGTCCTACATGCGCCAGGAGCAGCAGCCCCTCCGTCGCGAGAAGCAGGACCTCCGTGTGCACGCCTGTCTCTACTTCATCCGTCCCTCGGGCACGACGATCAAGCCCCTCGACATTGAGGTCATGAAGCGTCTCGGCACTCGCGTCAACCTGATCCCCGTCATTGCCAAGGCGGACACGATGACTCCGGAGGACCTGCTTGCGTTCAAGCAGCGCGTGAGTGGCTGTTTGAAAGACGTTTGCTAATGAGATTAGATTCGTGAGGTTGTCCGCGCGCAGGGCATCAAGGTTTACTCGCCCCCCATCGACAACGAGGACGAGGCTGCCGCCGAGAACGGCCGCCTCATGCAGGCGTGCATGCCCTTCTCCGTCATTGGCTCAATCGAGGACGTCCCTACCAGCGACGGCCGTGTCGTCAAGGGCCGCCAGTACCTGTGGGGTGTTGCCGAGGTTGAGAACGAGGACCACTGCGACTTCAAGAAGCTCCGCTCGCTCCTGATCCGCACGTACATGCTCGACCTGATCCGCTCAACGGAGGAGACCCACTACGAGTCGTACCGCCTGCAGCAGATGGAGACGCGCAAGTTTGGCGAGCCCAAGGTCAAGAAGCTCGACAACCCCAAGTTCAAGGAGGAGGAGGAGGCGCTGCGCAAGCGCTTCACCGAGCAGGTCAAGCTCGAGGAGTCGCGCTTCCGCCAATGGGAGCAGCACCTCATCGCCGAGCGCGACAGGCTCAACAAGGACCTCGAGCAGGCCCACACGAGCATCAAGGCGCTCGAGGCCGAGATCGACAACATGGCCGCGTACCACCGCCAGGGCGGCACTGTCCGTCGCTAGACAGGCGATTCTTAAAACTGTATACCCCACAAGTTTCTTCTCAACTCTCTCTCTCTCTCTTATAAGTCCGCCCTTTTGTCCCTAGTATATACCGTTTAACGTCCTAACGTAGTTTTTCTCTCGCTTCTTATGGATCCAAAGACTTCATTACACTATCTGCACTACTGCTGGCGCATGAGGAGGTGGACGTCGCGCATATTCTGGCGCATCCGCGTGTCATAAGCGGGCAAGACGGCGGGATGCTTGGCGGCATTCGAGTCGAGCAGTCTATCAGTGACTTTGTCCTTGAGCTCATCCTCGCTCGTGCCAGAGGCGAGCAGAGGCCCGACAGTAGAGTTGAGCGCCGTGCCAGCCTGGCTCGCAACATCCTTCGCGAGCGCAAGATTGGAGCGGGCCATAGCCTCGGGATCGGCGGGGGGATCGGCCCAAATCCCCGCCAGCTGGGAGATGGCAATGCCCACATCCGTAGCGAGCGCGCGAAGCAGGCGGACGACCTGGAACGGGGGTCGTGAGTCGAACACTCTCCCGAGGAGTGCTCCAATCACCCTCCCGATGAGACCGAAGGGCACAAAAGCGGCGGACACAGGAGGGCTGGCGAGATCAAGAGGCGTAGGATCAGAGGCGTCGTTCGAGTCGTGCGAGGGGGTTGCGGCGGGCGATCCGGGAGCCAGCACGATGGCCAGCTCCAGAGCGAGAAGCACGCCAACGACCGTGAAACGCCAGTACGCGCCGTCCCGTGCCGCTCTCGCAAGCGCGAGGATGCCTAGACCAGAGACAGCGGCGATGTAGAAGGACACAGAGGACATGAGGCCCGATTGCATGTAGTCCCGGAGGGACTTGCAGGATGTGCATGCGGCGACGGAGGGGCCGAACCTGGTTTTTGGTCAGTTATGTACTCGTGGTGGATGCGCGGATAACTCACCGGTCATACACGAACCGCGTCGTAGGCTCTGACAACACCTCATACGCTCTCCGGATCGCCACGAAACGCGCATTCGCGACCTCCATCTCCGGCTCGCTCAGCCGCCCCTGCCTGTCGGGGTGGTAGACCCTGCTGAGACCGCGGAAGGCCTTCTTGAGCTCTCCCTCGCCGGCTCCATACCCGACACCGAGGACGTCGTAGTAGCTCCGCCCCCGGTCTTCGGACTGCGTCACGAATGTATACGCCAGCCAGAGCGTTACGAGCGTCGTGAAGAGGAGGCGATAGTTCCGCCTGTAACCCTGCGATCCTGGTGCAGAGGGGGGGAAGAGGAAGGGGAGGAATTGGGACGCGAAGGGGAGCAGGATCTGGGTTAGTTGTGGAGGCAGGAAGGCCCACAGCAATGGAGAGAGGTACGACATGGTCGTTTTATTCCTATGTCGATTCCTATGTCGAAGGAGTCGAGAGGTGGTATGAGGTGAGATGGGATGAGAGGTGGAGGAAGACTCTTAACGTGTCAACAATCGCGCGCTTCCCGCCTCCACTCTCCCTGAAACATGACCGTTTCACCTCCACCAACACTCTCGCCATACTCTCTAGCCTCCACCATCGCGATGCTACGGCTCCTGCGGAGCCTTCGCTTCCGCAATCATCACGCATACAAATCAAGTACATTCCCGTAACGTCTATGACAAAGATTACTACAAAGCGAAATAAGCTAGATTAAAGTAAAAGAGTGTGGGATGAGGTAGTGAGTGACCGGAATGGATAGTGTTCGCGGTGTCGCTGTGGTTGAAGATTGCTGAGGAAGGTAGTGGGATGTCACTGACGACGATTGAGTGTAGGGATCGCTCACTCCCACCATCCTCGCAACCTCGCCTTCGGCTCGGATGCTCGTCGGACCACGGGGCTAGAACTACTTGCCACCGCGGCTGATGCGCCTCTTCAGCCCGAGGGTCAGGCTGGTAGCCGACTTGGACGGCGAGGAAGGCACGGGGCTCGCGATGGAGACGGCGGGGGCTGACGGCGTCACACTCGGCGTCGGTGTCGGTGTAGGCAGAACAGACGCGATAGACCTTCCGTCCATGTCGCGCCACACGCCGTCGTTGCACACCCGGCCATGCGCCGCCGTGCTCTGGTTCGCGTCGAGGCGCTCGCGCCACTCGGCGCACACCTGCGGACTGTCGACGAGCACATTGATCTCCTGCGCGTGATACCACGACGCCGAGTCGCAGTTGCCGTTGCCCTGCACGCCGATCTGGCCGTCGATGATCATCAACTTAATGTGGCACGTGTGCGTTGTGCGCCCGATCGGCGTCGTGTCCCCCTTTGGCGTGTACCAGTATATCCGCAGGAGATCCTTCTCGGCCTCCTCCTCGAGCTGGGAGTACATGTACACAGCAACCTGCCGGTTGATCTTGCCGTCGGGAGAGATCTCGCCCTGGAGTTAGCTTGATGCAGTAGAGGAAAACGAAGCTCACCTTCTCGTCGTATCCCAGGTCGGCGTAGATCTCAACGAGAACGCCGCGGCGTACGGCGTCGAGAGCAGCTGCGACGACCGGCTTCGCGCTGAACGTGGGGGTTTGCCTGGCAGTCAGCATCACGCTCCGAGACAAACTCGCTTCGCTCGCTCCGCTCGGTACTCACAGGAACACACTCTTCGTTGCAAACTTGAAACCTGCAAGCCACGCCTGATTCTGAGGGACGAAGGCGTCCCCGTGCCCGCGGCGCCCACGGGGCGTGCGGTTCACGAGTGCGAACGGGAACGGGTCATGCGGCTTGTGCAGCAGCACGGGCTGCAGGGGCGGGCCGCAATTGTGCTCCCGGCTCTTGGTCGAGCTGACGCCGTCGCCCAGCGTCTCACTGCCGATACTACCGCTGTCGCTGAACGTCGGCTCGGCCAGCTTCTGCCGCGTGCGCTCGGCTAACACGTCCAGGTCGCCCTTGGGCTCAACCGCAGGGTTCTCCGCACCAAATTGGAAGTCGGCCGCGGTCAACTTGTTGGGGTACTTGATGCGCTCATACACGAGGGGCGGCCGGGGGTTGAAGCTCGTCCACCACGCTAGGAGCGTCGTGTCGTAAAAGGACTGGACGATCGGGCCCTCGTACTGCGCCATGAAGCCGACATCGCTCTGGAGGTTAGCTACCATCACGTAAAATGCCAGCTGTACGCACCCGGTTCTGGACATTGTTGCTGCTGAGTAGGGCGATCTTGCGGTCGATCACGACACACTTCTGGTGGAACGTGCCGACGGGGTAGATGTGGTAGTTCTGCACCTCGAGCTGAACATTCGGGATCTCGTCCGGCGCCGGCAGTCCTATGTCGGCAGAGGTGTACTCCCGCGGGCTAACGATCTGATGCGCCCCGCTGTGCTCAGCTGCGCCCCGATCGTACACTGGTTGACGTCAGCACATGTTCCGCAGCCTTGAACACGTCACACGACTTACTGATCTTGACGACAATCTTCTCGCCGTTCCGGTCCGCTACTCGCTGCGACAGGGTTCGGAACGCCTCGACGATTGTCTTGGACGACTCGGACGCTTCCCAAACATTCGTCGTAAAGATGATCTCGCGCTGGGCGTTCACAATCAGGTCGGCGTAGTGCTGAACAATGTCGGATGTGTGCGAGATGACTGTTACGGGCACGACGCCGCACCCCGCCATTAAGGGCGGCGACACCATGCCGTTCAGAACATTCTTCTCGAGCGACATCAAGGCCTGGGCAAAGATCTGCGGCTCGTCAGCACTTCCACTTCGCTCATGTCAGCCGACCAGCGCCAAGAAGCCAGGCCCGAGTGACCGGGTCACGCATCTTCCGGCCTGGGCCCGGTTGAGACAGGTGTGACCGTCCATTCATCAAGGTGGCTCCGCGCGAACGCGACGAATCACGAATAAACAATTGCTACTCACGTTCAGGAAGAGGGTCGAAGGCTCTGAACCCCGCCACTGGCCGCAGCGGCGGACCTCGTCGAGCTGGGGCGGCGACAGCAGCTTCATGCGGCTGTAGTGGTCCTCGGTGGAGAGGTCGGAGTCGCTCTCATCGCTGCACCCAGACGCAGCCGTGCTCGAATCAGCCTGTCCCTTGGAACCTTCGTCGGCGGCGCCGAGCCTGTTCTTGAGCTTGCTGTTCTTCTGCTTCCTGCCCAAGCTTAGCCGCTCAAGCCATCGCTTGACACCCTTGGGCGTGGGCGGAGGCTTGGGCCGGATGACGCTCTCGCCGGTCCAAAGACCAAACGAGCCGTTCCCCAGCCCGAACAGGTGCTCAGCGATGACCCGGACCGAGGTGTCGACGGTGGAATTCGCGAGACATGCCGTAACCGTGTGATCTGGACTTCGGAGGAAGGTGTAGAGTGGCTCCGGGATGAAGACTGATTTATGATCCCTCTCGTGGGCAGCAACAAGGTCGCGGCCGCTGACGACCGAGTCGAGCGTACCGTTGAGGGAAGGCGGAGCTGCTCGCTGGATCGCGAGGATGGCGGGGGAGCGTGCGGGGGTGGACGGGGACAGGGGCTGGATAGGTGGAGGTGAGACGGGCCGATTGGGGTTGTTAGGGCTGGTGCCGAGTGGTGAAACGGCAGCGGCCATGGTGTGCGTCTAGTCCGTCCGGCGGTGTTGTGAGAGGGGCGAATGAGCGATTAGTGCTGGTTTGTTATGCTTGGGTCGGTGCTGGAGGTTGCAAGGTCGGTACAGGACACGAGGACGGTGGAGGGTCTAAGAGTGGTACAGGTCGTGCGGATTGTCTATGCGAGATGGAGAGGCATGGTGGACGATGGAAGTAGGAGGTGAGTGAGGATGACAAGACTGGGTTGAGCGATGAAAATAGGAGAGATTGTGCCGGGGTCGATGAGCAAACAAGAAATAGAATTGCGGATGACAGAGTTGGGTGTGGTTGGATGCAAGAGCCCACGTGCCAAGCAAGACGGCAGTGGTTGTGAGTCAGACTTTGCCATTCTGGGCAGTCTCTGCAGATCATGCATGCATTTGACGGTGTCTGCTCTCTTGGCCCCTCGCTTGTGTGTGGTGTGCGGGGCACTGGGCACGAGGGGGCCATTGAGCGGAGTCGGGTGGTCCGAGCGACCGCTAACAAGAGTCGATGCTAGAGCGGCTTAAGCACCAGCTGCGGGCACGGGCGGCATGTCTGGAATGCGACTGGAACACTCTGCGCCGCTCTCTGACGCTCACCACATTTGCCACCCAAATCTTATCAACATTGATATACGTGTAAACTGGCACACAAAGACTGTGTGGAGACTCCACACTCACCCCTACGCCACATGGCGCCACGAGCAAGACTCTTCCAGTCGCAGGTGTTCGCTCATGTCCGGCGAGTCCGGGCCCCGAGAAGCCAGCCAAGGTGGACACGGGGTCTGGTGACCACCTCCGCTGCATCCGCTGGCAAGGCCTGCGGCCCTGCGTATGGATCGGTTACTTGTGGTGGCCGACCTGGTGCGCGATTTCCCAACTTGCCGTATCCCGAACATTGACACTCACCTTCCCTCTCCGTGTTGACCGGTCCCCGGACAATGGAATGGGCAACCGAGTACACGTCTCATGGGGACTCCATTCATCGCTATATAGTCTAGCCCACATTCCCTTGGCCTCGTCGTCCTTCTCACTTCACTCTCCATCTCCTTCAGCATGACCGTTACCGCTTCCCCCAACCAGCTCCAGGGCGTCGCTGTCGTCACCGGCGCCGGCTCCGGCGTGAGTTGTTGTTTGCTCGTCGGGCATCTCCGATCACACCTTCCCTCCACCGTGTACTGACCGCAGATCGGCCGCGCAACCTGCAAAGCCCTCGTCACCCGCGGCGTCAGCGCCGTCACGCTCGTGGACCTGAACGAGGCCGGTCTCCAGGAGACTCAGGCGCAGCTGCAAAAGATCAACGCCGAGGTCAAGACGCTGATCGTCGTGTGCGACGTCGCCGATGAGAGCAAGGTCGTCGACTTCCACCAGCGCACAGTCGAGTCGTTCGGGCGCATCGACTACGGCGTCAACGCCGCCGGCATTGGACTGCACGCCCCATTCGACGAGTGCACGTCCGAGCAGTGGGACAAGGTCATGAACATCAACGAGCGTGCCGTCTTCCTCTGCATTCGCGAGCAGCTCCGCGCCATGAAGAAGCAGGACAGGCTGCCGGCGAGGATTAGGGACGCGGACAGAAGGGTGCCATCGTGTCCATCTCGTCCGTGCTGGGATACAAGGGCAGCCCCGACATTCCCTCGTACATCACCTCGAAGCACGCCGTCATCGGTATGGCCAAGGCCGCCATGCGCGACGTCGCCAAGGACGGAATCCGTGTGTGAGTAGCCACCAGCAGGCTCGGACCGCAGGCGAGAGTCGGCGAGGGTCGCCCATGATCTTCCTGTCGGCAAAGGCTAGTCTCACTCTTGTCCACGTCGCCTGTCAACTGTAGCCCAGCCTACTCCTCGTTCGAGCCTGCTCGCTTCTCTCCCAGTCACACTGACATACAGGAACAACGTCGCCCCCGGATTCATCGACACGCCACTGACGAACAACCCCCGTGCCGGCTCTCTGCTCGCCGCCGCGACCTCGCCCCCCTTCACGCCCATGGCCCGCCCCGGCCGCCCGGAGGAGGTCGCCGACGTCATCGCCTTCCTGCTCTCCGAGGAGGCGAGCTTTGTTAACGGCGCGACCTGGAACGTCGACGGTGGATTCCTGGGCTAGGCGCGCATACGAGGCGCTGCGGCGCAGAGCGTGCCGAGCGTGGTTCGATGGTCCGAGGAAGAGGAAGTCTCTGTTGTCCCGAAACGGCGCGCAGAATAGGGTGCGCCGCATGTCTGGGTTCAAGACATGGACCCGTGCCTCGAGCTTGCCTGAGCCAGACACATGTCTCGGTGCATCTACGTAGGGAAAAGTCAAGTCGGAAGTTATGTTTATACCAGTTTAAGAATGAAAGAAGTGTTCCAAAGTCTCTACGGCTGGATCTGCGCATCTGCGCCCCTCCATTGTGCCTCACCACCGTGCCAGCCGTGGCCAGCCGTGGCCAGCCAGGCCAGACTCGGTAAAACAATAGTGGCGCACACCCTCTTTCGTCTCCATCTTTATTGTCCTCGTTGGGCGTATGGGGTGCTCACCCTCCATGCCAGAAAGCGCGATATAAGACCCAGTGGCCACGAGAGACGACGGGTGTGCTGCGTTTCGAAATCCAATCAAACCATCTCTTCATCTCTCGCCAGCTCGAGGCGCCGTTTCGCAATCCAATCAGTTCCTGTTCGACCCGCGATATCTCATCTCGAGCACCTTTATCGCTATCTCCTCTCCTTCCGCCGACATCCTTCCCATTCCCAACCTCGCAGGTCGAGCAACAGCATGTACCTCTTATCAGCACTCCTCCGGCCCCTCCCCTTCTCCCTCTCCTTCCTGAGCCCAGTGCTCGTTCTCCTCCTCAGCCTTCCGCTGGTTCCTTCAGCCCTAGCCATCCCGGCCTCCGAGCAATTCGCCCTCTCCACGCAGACCCAGGCTTCGGCTTGCTTCATCAAGTGTCACAACGAATTCTGCGATATCCACGACATGCCCGGCAACACGAAGAACTTCCCGTCAGCGATCACCATCAATTGCGGCCTCGCTGTGAGTTTGGGCGGCTTCTCTCTTCTCTTTCTCTCCCATGCTGGCAGCTGGCGGAGAGGTCGGGCGCACAAGCAGCGCACAGCTCAACAGATCAGGACAGATCAGGTCACATGAGGACAGATCAGGAACCAGCAGCTGGAAGGGAGTGGGGAGGTTGTAGGGGTTGCCTCCTCTCAGCCGCTGCCGTCTTCATCCCCGGCATCCCCGTCCTCGCTACGCTTGGACCTGGGACTTGGACTCGCGCTGACATTCAGGATTGGCAGCGCATCATGCCCCGCTGCCTTGCCGTTACTTGCGTCTCGGCGCCCGACGTCGCTTATGCGGTCGAGTATGGCCGGCACTTCTGCGCCCGCGCCGGTGTGCCTGATGTCAAGTTTGAGATGCCGGAGCGCTTCTTGTTGAGCGAGGGAGGGGCGTATTACAAGTGAGTCGATTGCGCCACTGCCGCCTGTCCTGGAGATGTCTCATGCGTGCTCGTTGGCCTGGTAGGGCTTGTAGGACTGGGAGGCCTGATGGAGCTCGACAGTGGTGTTGCGGCAGTGATAGGGGAGAACAGAGTAAAGCTCACGCGAAGCGATACCTTGGCATCGACGGCCGGCCGAAACGTCCCCGCCCTTGCTGCAGTCTTTGCCGCCGGCACACTCGCCCTCCTCGTCTAAGATCCCCTTCGCCTCACGGAAACATTGCGATGCCCATATGTACATGTCATTATGAATAGTGCTACAGACGCTCCTTCCTTCATGCTGCTTGCTGAGTCTGCTGTCTGCCACATCCCGGTCCCTGGCCCACACCCTCAGGCTCTCACACCCCCACAGCCTAGCGGCCTCGCGCTGCTCCGTCACTCACGCCGTCTTGGCCATCTTGCAGTTGTGGTGGACGTACCAGCTGTCCTCAGCCTCACGCTTCTTGAGATAACACTCCGAAGTCGGGCTCCTCACCTTGGTCCAGTCAAAAGCCCCTCGGCCGCGGATCCGGTCCTCGCTGACCGTCGGCGGATTCCCGAAACTAACGAAACCGACGTACCGCTTCAGACCGTGAAGCACGCCGGTGTCCATGTACTGATGTTGGCAGTGATCGAGGATCAGAAACGTGATCGCGGCCGTGCTCGGGGGCGGAGGGGCTGAGGCAGGCGGCAGCGACTTGGTTGAGCTGGCACGCAACAGACTCTTGCTTCCGTTAGAAGACTGGGATCGTGAGACGGGCTGGCCCTTGGAGCGCTTCGGCGCGAACGGGCCCGCCGCCGGGGCAAAGGGCGACTTGGCTGCCGGAGCCTGCGGCTTCGGCCGGTTGTCCAGCGCGCCAAGGTTGCGGCTCAGAACAATACGACGAACGGGGCCAGCGGTAATCTCGTCGTTGGCTGCAAGACTGAGCGCGCAGAGTTCAGGGAGCAGCGCCGGCTTGCCCTGCGTCACAACAAGATGCTCCAGAAGGTCAGTCTGGATGCTGCACCCCGCCAGGCCGAGGAAGCGAAGCTTGGGGAGTTGACGAAGTAAGTCGACGAACTGTGTGCCGATGTAGCAGAATCCGACGTCGAGGGAGGTGAGCGAGCGGAAGCGGCCGAGGTCCAACGAAGGCACTTGCGCACCGGAACGGTAGAGCGAGAGCGCCTCAAGACTCGGGAGCGAGGTGTGGTTCAAGTTCAGAGCGCGCTGGTTGCCGAGGTGCAGGTGCTTCAGGAAGGGCAGGTCGGTGCGCTCAGTCGATGCAGGTAGCGGCGCAGTCACGTCAAGCTCGGCCCACTCCAACGCCGGCATCAGAGCGAGCAGGCTCCCGAGCGTCATGTGCAGCTCGGCGCTGTGCAGGCGTAGACGCTTCAGTTGGGACAACTGCTCCGCGCGGGGCAGCCACTCCCTCGAGCCGTAGCGGGGCACGACGTCCTGCGGCGCATACACCGCCGTGTTGCCCACGGGCACATCCGCGCTGCGCAAGCTGGTGGCGTCCGGGTCGAGCAGACCGAAGAACAACGGACGCTTGGTTGTCGGTCTATCCCCGCCACTGTTCTTGACAGTGAGGTCGGTGAGATGGGCGCACGCTCCGCGCCAATTGTCCGTGAAGCGCACGATCTGGTCGAAGGAGAAGCCATCAAACGTGAGTCGCTTCAGATCGCGCATCTGTGGTCGTAGTTCGCGGGCGAGTCGGTCGTCGTCGAGGGGATATCGGAGTGTGACTTCTGAGAGACGCTTGCCGCGCTCGACAAACATGGCAAGCTTGGCCACTGGCCGACGGCGCGTGAGCACCAGGCGGCGCCAGAGCGGTGCATGTGAGACAACGACGTTACGCCAAGCTGAGCAGACGCCCGCAAGGCGTAAACCCATGTGAGGGTCGACCTCCAGTCCCTGCTCAGCAATGCACAGAAGCACATCAGCATTGAGGAGATGCGTGTAGTTCGTCCTGCGCTTCTTCGCTCGTTTGGCTTCCTCCTTGTCGTCGGCTTCACGCTTCGCCTGCGCCTCCGCCGCCTTTTGGCGAGCCTCGGTGATCTGTGAGTTCAAAAGGTAGTATTGGTCGTACGCTGATGGCGGACAGAAGGCAAGACCCTGCTTCGCGGCCACCTCTGCTTCGTCGAGCAATTTGAGTTCCGCGCATATTATGCCGAGCCGGAACCACGTCTGATGTCAGCTTAAAACAGATCCTCGACCAGCTGCCCAGAACCGTCGAGCGAAATAACTCACCTGGTGTACCTCCTTGCCGAACTTCTTCGTCGAAGCTCGTGCGACTTCTAGCGCCGACTTTTGCCAAGGTCCACCGAGCTTATTCATCGATGCCGCCTTCCCGTCCAATACTTTCCAACTACGATCACCGAGCGAGAGCGCCTGGAGTTAGCTACGACACTAGCAACGAAGCTGCTGACAGAGAACAGCACTGAGGCTGAGTGAAAGGATGAAAGGGAGAGTGAGATAGCTGTACCTGATGAGGTCGTCGGTTGGCCCACCACTGGTCGCAACAACAACAACAACAGCAGCAACAACAGCAACAACAACAACAACAACGCCAAAGGCGGACTCTATCGCACGGCAGTGCTGAGGTGCGGGGGAAGGACAACTCACTCGGTCGAAGTTGGACAGCGCCTCCGCATACTGTTTCTCGCCGTACAGCTGGCGACCTGTTTTGTACAGCGCCTGCGCCTGCGAGCGGTCGCCAGACATGGTCGAGGTCGATGACGAAAGGAGGTCATCTGGGCGGCGCGAAATGAAACGCGTCGCGGGGTCTCCCACGGTGCGCGCATACAGAGTTGTTACGTAACAGACAGCTCTCGCAGAGTTTCTCAGTATTGACGTGCTCGGCCTTAAAGCCCCTCCGTGCATGCGAAACCTGTCTTCCTTGTGATGCGCTGAGCATGGCGGGCAAGACGCTGACCATCTGACTATCCTTTTTGACACTTCTTCTGCCCTCAGTTGACTAAGAACGTAGGGTGCAAGCCAGGCAGGAAGGTAGAGTTCTGCGACTGAATGACGACATCTTGTTTGCCGATGCGCCGGACTGCGTTCGCTCCAGCGAGCTGCAAACTGAAAGAAGAAAGGATAAAACTTAATCTGGGGCTATAAAGTCCTATGGAAAGCGACTGTACTGACCTGGCACAGTCACGAACAGGCGACCATGCAGGCTAGGCGACAAGAGCCTAGAGCTCGAAGCGGGGCATGGGCTGGGCGCCCTTCTGGTCACACTTGCACTTGCAGATGCAGTTGTCACCAGTGGGGGTAGGGGAAGCAGAGGCAGACTGGGTCACAGTGACGGTCTGAGTCGCGTTACCGGTGGCAGTCTGAGTCACGGTCGAGACGATGGTCGAGGTTTGGATCACGGTCGAAGTGGCGTTGGTGGGGCACGCGGACGAGGCAGAAGGGGTAGGCTGAGACGAGGAGGAAGTGGAAGGGGTGGCCGAGGACGAAGGAGGGGGGTTCGACGACGAGGAAGGAGGAGGGTTCGACGAGGACGTAGGGGGAGGGTTCGACGAAGAGGTAGGAGGAGGGGCCGACGACGACGGAGGAGGAGGAGCCTGCGAGGAGGTAGAGGGCTTGGGGTTGGTCGGCTTGATGTTCGAGTTGATCTTGTACTGGCAGTCGTTTTGGTCAGCGCCAGTGACCTTGACGCGAACCTCAATCTCCTCGGGAGGGCGGACCTGGCCGGTAAGACGGCCGAAGGGGTTGCGCTTGCTGATGGTGACGGAGGAGGTCTGGCCGGTGACCTTGTTGATGAACGTGGCGACAATGACGGTGGGGCGCTCGGTCGAAACAAGCTCGATGTTGTACTCGAGGTTCTCGACGAGGTTGCGGTCCTCGGACGTGGGCTTGTAGGTGTACACAGCCTCGTTGTCGGAAATGCACTGGCCGACGTTGTGAATGTCGTTACCGAGGGGACCACCAGACTTCGGAATATCAGTGCGCTTGCACTTGTTGTCGTTGTGGGTGAGACCGTTCGTCGTGGCGTCGTGGAAAAACTTGTCCATGTCCTCCTTGTTCTTGATCTCCATAGCGATGCCTCCAGTCTCCCTGATGGCGTTCGCGACACCCGGGTCAATTCCCTTGACACGACGGTCGTCGTGGACGGTGAGCTGAGCGTAGTTGATGCGGATGCCCTTGTTCTTGAGGTTGTTAACTTCGTCGGCAACCCAACCCTGGTTCTCAGCAAAGGAGGCGCCGATCATGACGAGACCACGGCGGTCCTGGTCAGAGCCCATCTTCTCCAGCTCCCTAGAAGCGACCCCGAAAGCGTATCTGAGCTCAGAGAATCCTTCGGCGCCCATCCTCGTGATCAGGTTGCGCGCCGAGTCATCCGCGTTCGGGTCGCCGACAAACGTCTCGCTCCACTCCTTATACGCAATGACAGACACCTTGTCAGCCTTGCTGATGTCGGTAGTCTCGTTCAGGGCAGTGAGGAAGTCGAGGAACTTGTAGCCTCCATATTTACGGATGTTGTCCGGGTCTTCTTCGGCGATCTGACCATGGGCGTCGATGCTCAGAGCTATAAGGCGTCCTGGATTGTCACAGAAGCCCCACGCGCGAGGCTCGGGCGTCATTGCCTTCATGGGGCTGGCAGCGGCCAGACTGGCGATGAGCGAAAGACCGAAAAGCTTCATCATTTTGGACGAAGTTCGGCGGTAAAAGAGTGTGGGTCAGTTGGCGGGGGGTTGTCGGTCTCGAGACTCGAGCGCTGGCGCTGGGAGATGCGTCGTGTTGTCTTATATACACCTGTTAAGGGAGGTCCCCGCTGCAGTTTGGCTGGAGTGTTCGCCACGAACCCGACAGCTGCCACAGACCCCAAACCGACTGACTCGGGTCCATTACCCCCTGCGGACGACTAGTGCGACGCTCGCTCCTGTCCCGAGGCTTCTATCTTTACGACAAGGAAGGCGGCTCGGATGCAAACAAAGTCCGGGTGTGGCCAGAGGTTCGTTAATGGAGGCATTCATTCGTTCCCAGGAATCCCAAGTGCTCGAAGCAACGCCCCCCAGCATTGGCCCCCGAGTCTAGAGGCAGAGCCACGGCGCCTCCTCGGTGCTCTCGGCGCACTGCAGTGCACCGCCACGGGCGGGCCGAGTGAACGGCTTCGCATGAAACAGGAGCCGCACCCTCCGAGTTGTCTGGGTCACCGAAGGAGCTCGGCGCGGCATTTGATGAATGACGGGAAGGGGACGGCGCGGAACCGAAGTACACGAAGAGGCAGGCAAGTCACCGCCTCGAGGGACACTGAGGGTCGTTCGGTCGTTTCAGACGTTTCTGGGTCTGCAGAATGAATAATGATAAGATAAGGCGGGAAGGCACCTCGCTCATGTCTGGCCCATGTCTGGGGCAAGACGCGGCACACCGGAAGCCTTGGAGCTTAACCTTGGGCGTCGGAAGGTGCGTGTGTTGGTGTGTGAACTGCTGAAGCCTGATGATTTAGGTGCCTTCAGAGGCAGAAGAGTCGGCGCTTCACCCGATGCAAGGCGTCCCCACACACGATCTCATGGAATGGCGCACCTGATTGTCCAAGAGGCCCAGCTTCAGCACGAAACCTCTGTAGGGGACTGTGAAAGCCCTGTGTAGCGTAGAGGGGGGAGAGGGATCTCCGAAGGAGGCACAAACAACGAAGAAGCTACGGACAGAGCCCGACCTCGATTGACTGGAGCAGGGGGAGGTTCTCGGCACAGGGAGATTTCGTGCAAGTAGTACACACAGAATCAGTTTGTGCTTCCACTCTCCCTCAGGAGCCCCAGACACTCTTGAAATAGAACGAAGCACAATGGTCGCTAGTACGTAGCCAACAAAGGACAAAGGAGGACAGGGTGCCTCGCCGAAGGTTGGAGAGTGATTTCCTCGGTGGCGAGCGGGACCGGATTACCCCTGGTTCATGACCCGCTCTCGTCACGTCTCCGTCACCTGTCATCTCACCTGTCCGAGAGCATGTTCGTATCGAAGCGAAACGTTGCTTCGGAATCTACCCGCCTCTGACGGTCCGCCGTCCGCCGCTTATGAAGACTTATGCATAAGGAAGCGCTGATGCGGAGACTTCAGAGTGTGGAGCATGCCATTCAAAGAGCTCGTTTCAGACGTCCACGGGAGAGCGTTCCTCGCGGCATTCTCGTCATGCAACTCGTCATGCAGAAGGCGAACGAAGGAGAGGGGATATCCGCCATGCATGCTGGCCGTTGCTGTCAGACGCTGGTGCTTTTCCTGCCACAGCGCCAGAGCGAGCCCGTTGACCGCCACTGTCCATTCTGCCACCCCACAACTCCCGTGGTCACTTGGCTCGACCAAGATTCAAGGGGCTACCGAGCTATTAATACAGACGTTGTCCATAAGTAGCTACAAGAGAGCGGAAGGACAGCCGCAATCATGACAGGCACCCCGGACCGGGATATAAGAGAGAGGCCTCGTGGAGGCGTGAAAGTGAGTCGTCCCCGTCACCTCTCTACCGTATGTTATAACCGCTGGATGCTCTGATTCAGCAACCGGCGAACTGTGCTGGAACATCACCAGCCTCCACTGACCACCCCTCAAGCTCGCTTCCCTGCTCTTCCTCCTGATAGTCCGTGAAGGGATGCTCTCACGTCAGTTGAGGTTGGTAGCTCACCGCCTACTCTAAACCTCACGAATCTCACAGTCAGCTGACGCAGAACGCTGAGCATCGGCTGTCAATGTCCCAGCCGGCCCAGCCGACTGAGCGATACAGGAGAACCGTGACCAAAGCCTGGCCCGGACTCAAGTCCGAGCTCCGCAGCTTCTTCCTCTGCTCGCTTCTTCCCTCGAAGCACAATGTGGCTTCAAACTCGCAGCACATTGCCCCACTGTGCACACAGTGCGCACAATGCTCCCTCGTCCGCACACTGCACCCTCATGCGCAGTGCACACAGTCCAGACGCTCAAGATCCAGACTCAAAACAGCCATGGCGGTGAGATAGGCACGCTGCACAGGGAAGACGCCGATCTTGCAATCTCGCCTCCACAATCCTCCGCCATCCGCAGTTGTTCGCAGAAGAAAAGCTGCACAGGAGAAGACGTCTGCCGTCTATTTCTGTCGACTGCACCGCTATCCATCTGCGCACTCGTTCTTCCGAAGCACGGATACTGTTATCATGCCTCATGCGTGTTGGCTCTCAGACCGGAGACCGGGAGAATGCGGTGAAGTCAGGACGAAGCTCACCAGAAGCCCTCGCGGCCCTCGCCTCGTTGCTCACAGTGAAGGGGCGCTCTCTCCTTATGTGCTTGCGCTTTCAAGACCCCAGTTGTGTACCCCGATCCCCGATGTGCCCCCTTCCCCTCCCTTCCCCCAGCCCCCGACGTCCTCGACGCCTCCGAACACACGCCATGCGCGCCATGCAGCCACCCACACACACAGAGCACAGACCCCCTCCATATCCTTCTGTGCGCCACCATCCGTGCCCCCCCCCCTTTCCTTCACCCTCTCACATTGCCTGCCCCCTGCGCCCCTGCGCCCCGGCACACAGCGCTAGCGGCGCTCATGCATGATCATGCGCGCAGCAAGTGTATCCGCAGGGATGCAGGGTTCCGCAGAACACCACAGAGGCAGAGGGTCAAAGGATCAAAGGAGCGACCTGCAGGAATGCGGCGTATTGCGTCATTATGCTTTGTGCCAAGTGATTCCAAGACGCCGAGCATTGATGTGCCGAGCGCAGTCGCGGTTCACCTGTCGCAGTCAGACATGCAGACATTCCACTGTGTTGCCCGCAGTTCGCAGCTCGCAGCTTCACCGCATTGTCAGCAGCGCTATCTCCATGTCAGTCGACGTGAGTTGGAGTCAGTACCGGATACGACGTGTGCAGCTTCTGGACTTCTGGCAGCCTCGCTGGGAGGCCGCTACAACTGTTCCTGCATGGCATACGCTTACTGCTTGTATGTTCAGCCGCAAAGGGCTCGATTATGTACATTTTATAGAGACTCCTTCTGAAACGAATTCACGAAAGACAGTGATGGATGGGTGGATGACAAAAGTGATGGTGGATTGATGGATGAGCTTCGTGCTCAGTGTCCGTAGAGTGGTTGCGGATGGGAGGGGTGTACGGTGTCTCTACCTCGCCGCGGCGGATTACCGGCCGCTCTTCCAGTAGCTCTTCTTGCGCGTGACGCCGCGGTTCATGGTGGCCTGCCGCTGCACCATGCCCGTGTACGCCTGGTGTTCCTGTTCCGAGAAGATCTCCTCGTCGGGGATCATGAACGAGTCCGGGTTGCGCACGGCCGCGAGCGTCGCGCTCAGCGTGGGCTGGGACACGGGGCCGAGGTCGATCGAGTTGCTCCGCGAGCGGCTCAGGCTGCGGCTCGGCGCGAGCCCGCCGCCATCCCCTCCCCCCTCCATGGCCCGGACTACCGTAGCTCGGGGACGAGAGCGGGGAGCGGTTCTGCGGCGACGACGACGCGCCCTGCGGCGGACGCGACATGTACTCGGTGTACTCGTTTGGCGGGGTTGAGCGGCTGCTGCTCGAGGGCGTGGACGCAGTCGAGGCCACGCCCGCGCCGGGCGGCCGCTGGCTGTACGGGACGTACTGCGGCGCCGGCGTGTCGGGGAGCGCCTTGCCGTCCGGGCGGATGTGCTCGATGTGCGCAATCTTGGGCTGCGAGTTTTGCCGCTTGTTCCTGCGCCAGAAGAAGCCCATGGTGGTTGCGTAGAGGTTCGGAGGTCAGCGAGTAGTGAGTGTGGGAAATGAACGGGGTCGCCGTCGTCGTCTTGATCAAGTCGACGGAGATGGCTGATGGGAGTTGAAAAGATGGGGGACGCGCAGACTAGTGGACCCGGCTTGCTGGACCGGGGTGATTAATATAGTGCGAGTTGATGGTGGCGAGGGGCGGAGGGCGAACCGAGGGAGTCTGTCGGTGTGATTCACGCGTGGGTGGATGGGGTGGATCAATCTCCGCGCAGCACCTCAGTGGGATCGTCGATAGCGCCGAGCAAAGGCGCTAACCGTCTAAGCGTGCTAAGCGTGCTGGGTGGTCTTGGTGCGGGGCCGATGGAATGGAGGCCGTAGATGTGTACTAGTGGATCGTGGATTGGGCTAAGTGGGAAAGAGGAAAAAAAAAACGATGCTCCGTCAGTGGAAGTGAGAGCCCGGGGTATGATATAACAGAACCCCTTGCACAGTGTCCTGCAGCATGCTAGTGATGGCAGCCAAGAAGCGAGAGGGCTCACGGCCAAGCCCGTGGATGTCTTGTGGTTGTCTTGAGTATGA
This sequence comes from Trichosporon asahii var. asahii CBS 2479, assembly GCF_000293215.1. Lineage (NCBI taxonomy): Eukaryota > Fungi > Basidiomycota > Tremellomycetes > Trichosporonales > Trichosporonaceae > Trichosporon > Trichosporon asahii. The sequence continues at coordinate 817,049 of NW_014040855.1, read as the reverse complement.
CGACGCGTGAAAGGGCCGCCCGGCTTTCACAGGCTTAACTCTCTGGGGCCCTGGCCCTGAGCCTCATGTCGGGGTGGGTTCTCCTCACTCGTGCACCATTCTGCAGGTCATCTGGTCTTAATGGCTCTCTGCTAGTCCTGAATTGATCCTCGCTCTTCTCCAGTTCATTACTGCACAGAGTAGTCGTGCTGCAGAGAACTGCAAAGGGCAAAGGGCTAGACGGCGTCCGGCGTCAGGCTGCAGGGCAGGCGACGGCCAAGTAGCCGCAAGATCAGCCTCCCGTCCAGGCAAGATGCCGAGAGACCGTCTTCTGTTCCTCTGCTCCCACGCCGTGCGTTTCATGCCGTGCCAAATCTTGCCATTCCGGGTAAGTACGACCCTGGCTCCGTCTCCTCCGTCCTCGGGCCTCATGCCTAATGGCCCAAAGACACTCGCGAGATGATGACCCCCCGCAACCCAGTTTCCCTGCACAGTTCCCCTTTTCTGCACGTCCTGCACCCAGGGATGGAGCACTACCGGGCGAACAAAGCCGAACATGGACCTGTACTCGCGCACTCGCGCCTATGACAGGCTCGTAAGCTCGCAAGCTCGCAAGCATGCCTGCGCACGGAGATCTCAAGATCTGCAGGGGAAGAAGGGTGAGAAGGAGACTAGGTTTGCCTCCCCCTGCGATTCATCCTGAAGCGCGTCTGTCCACGCTGTCCAGACCTTTGTCTCTGCGCGAGACACAGGACGGCGGAATTACCTTCCGACCGTTGTATTCTTGACTGCAGGCTGCAGCGCTGCCGACTGCGTACGCGTCTGAGGGTCGCGGTGATCGACGGACATGACAGAACTTGCTTTCGCTTGCAGCTGCTAGCGAGCTCTAGCGAGGAGTGGGCGAGGCTAGCGAACGTGTCCATGCTGCCCTGGACCAAAACATTCAGCGCGCCGTGGCTCGTGGCTCGTGGCTCGTGGCTTCCTTGGCGGCGCGCTCTTGGTGAGTCATGGCGCGGCATGCTGGCGCGTGGGCGCAAGGCGTGCCAGCCCATGCCAGCCGTGCTGGGCATGACACGCAAGAGGCACTTTAGCGCAGCGCGTCTCGGGCATAACTCGTTCTGGGCGCGCGGGCGCGCATTCTGACACTGACGCGAGTCAGTCGCAGTCCATGGGCGTCTTGCTGTCCCACTGTTCCGGGCGCGTAGCCGCCAAGCTTGGGATTGGGAGACGCGATCGAACGCCAATCCCTGCGTCGTGCGCGATCCATGGAACTGCGACGATCACCGCTTCCAAGATCTGACCCCTCCATATCATGACGGCATCAAGACGCATAGGAGCATAGACTGGCCAAGGCTCGGCATTGTGGAGAACGTCATGGCTAATGTCTTCCGGAGGTGTGGTACGCTGCGTACGCATTGGACGCTCCGGTGCCACTTGGCGCGCCGCGGCGCACGGCGCAGCATTCTTGCAGGAGATACACTGCCCGGCCCCCGCAGGTCGCCGCCTCGGCTTCCTTCCGCGATGGTCCCGCATATCAGTAGTATCAGCGTCCGTAGGACTGCTCGCGTGCTCGCCAAGCATGGCCAAGTGACGATAAGCACTAAAGAAGGCTGTTCCCAGCACCGCCAATCGGTTCCCAAGATCACGCCGTTCCAAGATCCATGGCACGGCTCAACGGCTTGGCGGAACGACTAACCTCTGGTGGAGGCCGTTCCTTGTCATCTTGGGTCTTGGCGGACTTCATGTGAAGGGTTGGTTCTGCATAATCTCTTGGTTTGTCTATTGGAATCTGACAAATCGGCTGCCGTTTCACTCTCCGTGGTGCGCCAGGTCTTTCGTCAGCTGGCTGCTTCCCTCATGACTACTCACATGGCTCGCCCCACGTCTCATCACGCTGGCCGACGATCTGCATCGCAATGTTTTTGCTCATACTCCGCGAGCTCATAAAGTTGCCGACGGCGAGGTACACGTGCGGAATGCCCGCATACCGCGCAATGCCCTGCATCTCGCCCTCAGCGTCGAGGCCCCAGACATTGCCGAGCTTCTCCGCCGCTTTCGGACCCAGCGTCTCGGTGACCGTCTCCTTGAAGCCGGTGTAGCCTGTCGCGAAGAGCACCAGGTCGAACTGGTCCTCCGAGCCGTCGCTGAAGCGCACGCGCTTGTCGGGCAGGAAGGCAGATACCTCGCCGGACCTGACGGAGATGGCACCGCGGATGATCAGGTCGCTCCCGCCGCCGGGAGAGGTGAAGTAGAAGCCACCGCCCTTCTCTTGCGCCACTGCGGTGAATTAGCATGGCGTAGCAAGGAGCACTCACAGGTCATGAAGCCAGTGCCGTCGGGACCGGACCAAGTCTTGAACCCAGCCTTCTTGAGGCCGGAGAGCAGCTCAGCGTCTGCCTGTTCGAGATACGCCGTCCCACGTTTGGCGAGAGCGCGCGTCACGAGGCGAGGGAAGCCGTCTGCGATCCGGTCGGCAACCTCGACCGGGAACCGCTCCGCCATCGCTTGCGAGTACAATCCACCGCCGGCTGAATCGTTAGCTCGAAGACCCAATGCTCTCATCAGCTTCACTCACAGAGAATAGGCAGACCCGACTTGAACGACATGACGAACGTGGGCGAGCGCTGCAGCATCGTGACCTCTGCGTGGTGCTTCACGAGATCAACCGAGACATCATGAGCAGACGTGCTCGACCCAATGACAAGGACACGCTTACCATCGAGCCCTTTACCGCCAGCGTGTTGAGACGTGTGCTTGATCTCGCCTTCCCAATCGGCCTGCCCCGGCAGTAGGGGTGGCATGTAAGCCTTGCCACCAATGAGACCGGTTGCGAGCACAACGTGAGAGACGTTGATAGTCCGCTCAATGATCTGGCCGTCGACAGTGCGGAGCACGCTCATGGTCCATGACTTGGTCGCCTCGTCGCAGCGAGACTTGGAGCCGTCGACGGTTGACTCGAGCCAGATGTCGAGATCCATGGCTTCGGCATACGACTCCAGCCAGTTGGCGACCTTCCCCGCGGGAATGAACAAGGGCCAGTTCGTGGGGAAAGGCATGAAGGGGAGGTGGTTGCCATGGAGGAGGTCGTGCAGCGACAGCGAAGCATACCGCTTCCGCCAGTTGTCGCCAATGCGGGATTGCCGGTCGACGATCAGAGGGTGGAGACCATACGCCTTCATCTGAGCCGCCAGCGCGAGACCATTGTGTCCTGCTCCGACTGATGTCAGCTTTCGCAAGTGTCCCTCCGCTAACGAGCGATTGCACTCACTGATCAGGACGTCAGGATCGTGGTCGGCGAACTCGCGCTCCCTCGCGCGCTTCTCATCGTGCGGCTCCATTGCGTTGTGCTCTCCATATGGCCGGTGGTAGCCAAACTTCTGAATGTGTCCTGCCATTTCGTCGATCGTCGTGAACAGGGTCCACACCTTCCATTCTCCATTGTCGAGCACTAGTCGAGCGACGCCCCCACACCTTCCGACCACAGCATCGAACGTGAAGTGCACCTTGACCCATCCCAGATCAGGGTAAGGTGTCTGCACCTCCGGCGGGGGAAGGTCCGAGACCTTGACATTCCGGATTTGCTGCTCCGGGACGATATCGCCGAAGACAGTGGTGATGGCAGGTCGCGAGAAGCATCTGTAGTCACGAGTGAAGGCGAGAACGTCGCGCCAGTATCCGGTCGGAAGTAGGAGGTCAGCAAGTGCCCTGCCGTCGGAGGAAGACAGAGCGGTGCCGAGTTTCTCCACCAAAGCGGACGCGACGGCAGCCGCGTCGACGTCCTTTGGAAGGGCGAAGCCGGCCGTCGTCGTAGGCAGGACGATGTGCGCTGTATTGGACGTGTCGGGGCTGGTAGTCACCGTCATGGTAGGTAGGAAGAAGTTAGGGGGAAGGCGTTTGCGCCAGCGCGCCGATATGCTTAAGTGACTCTCGCGTTCGAGGCCACCAGCCAAAGCGGTCAAGGCTGTCGAAGCCAAGCCTCAGTCTAACCCGGCCAGGTCCGAAGCGCCTTATCGGGCCATTAGTTGCCGATTTGTAACCTAAATGTCATCTGATCCTCAGATCCTAATCAGGCTGATTCCCATGCCCACCCAAATCGGCGGAGACAATAGCGCTCGACCTGTTCTGACGATCGAGAACAATGGACAGCAGCTTAAGGATCCATGAGATAAGCCGCTGTGTGCAAGTCGGCATTGTTTTGACTCCATTGTTCCAAAGACCTTACCGACAGACCAGGCTTCTAACCACTCACACAGTGAACTGCGGCTCATTCGAGTTAGAGGTCCAAAGCGAGCGTCCCAATCTGGATCCTCAGGGGCCGGCTAGTGGGTTGTCACCTTTCGACTCAGCTGCCCGTTGCAGATGTTCAGACATGCTTCAGACATGCACTGGACCCATGTCTGCAATCATCTCATCCTCAACCATCTTGCTGACATCTGTCGGCCTCGGCATGCATCACAGCGGAGTTCGGAGCGCAGTGGGAGTCGCCACAGGATTTGATGCCGATTAGGCCTCCCCTGATTGGCTGGGAGACAAGACGTCATAGTCGCACCTCCAGACATAGCATCCACAACATCCACGTCTCTCTATGCTCTCAGTAGCTCGCAGCGCATTCAGAAGCTCCCCAAGGCTAGTCAATCCTCGCACAACACTTCCTTCTAGCTCCCTACTTTGCAGAATCAGCTTCAGAGCCATGTCCGACATCAAAACCGCTACCATTGACGCTTCGGAGTTGCCCGCCGGTACCATGAAGATGGTCGAGGTCGGCGAGGGCAAGGTCCTTGTCTCGAACGTCAAGGGAGAGATTGTAAGCTGAAGTAACTTATCTGCAGCTAATATCAGCACGCTACTTCGGCCCACTGCACGCACGTAAGTAGCTAAAGTCTGGTGTGGCACTCTCGCTAACGCTAAAGTACGGTGCTCCCCTTGCTAGTGAGTCTATCAGCTGCAGACTTGCGCATTAGCTGACCTGTCGCAGAGGGTGTTCTTACGGAGGAGGGTCGCATTATTTGCCCGTGGCATGGCGCTTGCTTCAATGTGTGCACCGGTGACATCGAGGACTCGCCCGGTCTCGACTCGTTGTACAAGTACAAGGCGGAACAGAAGGACGGCAAAATCATCATCTCCGCGCCTGAGTCGGAGCTCAAGTCGAAGGTTGGCCGTGTTATCCCGAAGGCGCGAAAGCCCGTCTCCACGACCGAGAACGAAACTGTTGTCATCATTGGCGGTGGCGGTGGTGGTATCCACGCCATCGAGTCGCTGCGCGAGCACAACTACGCTGGCAAGATTGTTCTCATCTCGAGGGAGGATGTCACGCCCTACGACCGTCCCAAGGTCAGCAAGGCCCTTATTGATGACGCGAAGAAGATTGAGTGGCGCTCGCCTGAGGTCCTGAAGGGAGACTTCGGCGTCGACCTCAAGCTCAGCACCGAGGTCACTGGTGTCGACACCCAGACGCAGACCGTCTCGACCAAGACGGGCGACAAGATTAAGTACGACAAGCTCATTCTTGCCCCTGGTGCGTTCCCCAAGCGCCTTCCGATCGAGGGCAAGGACCTTCCCGGTGTCATTACCATCCGCACGCCCGACGACATGAAGCCTGTCGTGCAGGCGCTCGGTCCCGAGGCGGAGATCGTCATCATCGGCACGTCTTTCATCGGTATGGAGGCCGCCGGTGCTATCATCGCCAAGCAGCCGAAGAGCCTGAACGTCGTTGGTGTCGACGAGGTTCCATTCGAGGCTGTCCTGAACAAGGAGCTCGGCAAGGCGATCGTCGCCGACATGGCTGGCAAGGGCGTCAAATTCCACCTCGGCGCGAACGTGGAGAAGATCACGAAGAACGGCAACAAGCTCCAGCTGCATGCTGAGGGCATCGAGCCTCTTCCTGCCGACATCATCATCATGGGCACTGGTGTTGGTCCCGCGACTGGTTTCCTGAAGGACTCCGGCTTCCAGCTCGAGAAAGACGGTGGGGTCACTGTCGACGACAAGCTGCGCGTCAAGGGTCACCAGAACGTATTCGCAATTGGAGACATCGCGCACTATCCCCAGCACCCTGAGGGTAACGTTCGCCGTGTCGAGCACTGGAACGTCGCGGGCAACCACGGGCGCACTGTCGCCGCCACGATCGCTGGCAAGGAGACCGCGTTCGAGCTCGTCCCCATCTTCTGGTCCAGCGTCGGCAAGGGTCTTCGCTACGTCTCCACCGGCGTGCCCCACGACGATGAGTATCTCGACGGAGACTCTGCTGCCCTCAAGTTCGTCCTCTATCAAGCTAAGGGCGGAAAGGTCCAGACGGTTGCATCCATGGGCCGCGACCCCTACGTCTCCAAGGCGAGCGACCTCATCCAGAAGGGACGCATGCCGTCGCTTGACGAGATTAAGAAGGGCAAGGTGAGCTCACATTACAGGTCACTGAGCTGACATCCAGAGCATTCTCGAGATCGAGGCGTGAGTAGTGTACGGCAGTACTGCAGTGAAATGTATCAATTACCATTTGAAGCCCACCTACCTTCTCCCTCTTCACTGTCACCTTTGAGCAAAGACAACAGTCTGCGTAGATCCAGAGCACTGCCGCCACTGCCGCATTTCACGCGATTGTGCGAGGGCTCGAGACGCCAGCGGAGAACTCGCGAACATCTAGTTATCCAGGCCACTTAGCTCAGTTGGTTAGAGCGTATGCTTAACATCTCGTACAGATTTACGCATAAGGTCGGCGGTTCGACCCCGCCAGAGGTCATCTTTTTGGCCATCGTCTGCTCTTCGCTCGTCTACGCGCAGCCGGAGGCTTGGGAGGGAGAAGAGAGGTCGTTGGAGGGCCAGTCAGCGAGCACAGAAATTTCGTCAGGGTGGAGTACCTCCACCTCCACCTCCACCTCCAAAGTTCACTTGTGCTTTCGACCACGAGCTCAGGCTGCAATAGCACCACATCGCTTCACTTAGCTCCCTCGCTTGCTTTGTCGCTATCGGAGCGGCAGAGTCGGTCCTTTGCGCAACACAGAAACGACAACCATGGCAGAGAACTTTACTAGTGTGCCCGACTGCAGCGCTCCGAGCAAGAAGCCGCGCCTCGACGCTTCTTCCAACTATGCGCACTTCGATATTCAGGCGTTCCCGCACATTCTGGATGCGGTTATCGAGGCTGCGTCACCGGAAGCCCTGTGCTCTTTACGGGCTACAAGTCGCGAGCTGCGCGACGAGGTTGACCGTCGACAACGGCATGTCTCCCTCCGAACGGACCGCGAGGGGCCAAACCCGTGGGCGGACGACGTGACCGAGGAGGAGCGGATCTTGATACTTGAGAGGCGGAGGATTGAGGCGGAGACGCATGGCACCCGCGCACCCCCTCTACGAGGTATCACGAACAGAGGACTTCGCTTCACTTCCCCACCTCCGCAAATGGACGTCTTGGACATGTCTGGCGAGATCCTGCTCATGTGGCACGACTACGCCCGCCCCGACGCCGACTGGGACGACCCCGCTCTCGACGAGCGGAGCGATTACGGCCGAGGGCCGTGGGTGCGTGAGTGGGTCGACGAGAACGAGGGCTGGTACCTCGCTGAGCCGACCCTCGTACGCTACCTTTCGGGATTGGATCTGGATGAGGAGCACGACACGCCGAGAGTCGGGCCCTTGAGACCGGACCCTTGTGCTGTGTACTTCTGCGACTTTCCGGACTTCTGGTTCACACTGATCCTCCTAAACGAATACTACCGGCCTTCTCCCGGGGAAGAGCGCCCGCTTCTCCTCGACACTGTGCTGAATGTAAATTAACGCTCGACCCGGGATTCATGGGCACGTGGTCGTGGTACACGCTTGATCCGTTTGAAGGAATGAAGCTGGGCACGAATGCGTTCACCGTCCTGTTCAACTCAACCGAGGAGTTTGAGAAATCCATCGAAGAGGAGGGCTACGCGCCGCCTTTCTTCGGAAGTCTCCTCGAGGCTCTCGTGTGGAACTACGGCTAAGGGCGGGGAAAGGCCACCATCGTTGGGTACGAAACCTGGCCCGTCGGCACGCTACCAGATCCCAGCAAGAGAGACAGTATGGGACCAGTGGTCAACGCTGCAGACAGCGTGCGACGCTGGGTCACCATCTACGGGTCTGAATTCGTACGGGAGTGGAAGTGGGAGGAGGCAGAGGCACGTCGGAAGGATCTGGAGTGGGACATAGTGCGAGAGCCGGAGACGCCGATTCGCAGCGACGCCGAGATGGCAGACGCCATTCGCCTCCTTACGCTCGACGAATGGAGAGAGGAGGTCGGAGAGGAGTACTTCTGTCTCATGGCGGATCCGGAGTACAAGTATCACTCGAAACAGCCGCTGCCCCGCTTCCATCGCCATCCGAGCTACGAGCCGCTGCCCAAGAATTGAGACTCCTCGTAAGAAAGCCCAGCAAGGTTGGTGAAGCAGCCCATCAGGATACTGCATTAGAACTCCACCAGACTGTTCTTATAAGCCAGTCCTAGCAGTCCTAATGCGGTGGAATAGGCACCTACAAAGGACACGCCTCCACCTCCACCTCCACTTTCGCGCGCCCGCATCTGGTCCATAGAGCAGGGCGAGTGCCCCTCTCCCCTCTCGTTCTTTACAGTCTTCCGCCCCTCCACGTCCTCCATTCGCTCTTTCTCCCAGTCACAACTAATCTCTCTGCCAGTTGATCCGCCTGCAATTGGCAACCATGACGAATTCCCGCTCCTCTGCGAGCGACGCTCCTCATCAACGCACCAAGACTCGCCTAGACCCCGAGATCAAGCAACCTCTTGACATTCACGCGTATCCCCACATCCTGGACGCTGTGATCGATGCCGCGGACTCAAATGTGCTGCGTGCTCTGCGCGCTACTAGTCGGGAGATGCGCTCACTAGTGGACCAGCGCGATCGACACCTAACTCTAGAGCAGATGGCCGAAACACCGCACAAGGAGTCAGAGGACGACTATGATACGTGGGATTCGGATTCGGAGGATGGGAACACTACCCCGGCCAAGCCGGTCTGGGCGGTGACGAAGTCTGGTGTGCGTTTCTCGTCGTTGCCTGACAGCACGGATGTGTTGGACATCAACGGACCGGTGGGCAGCTTGTGGTACGACGTCGTCCATTCCAATCTGGGCCTAGACTCGGATTCGGATGACTGGTCGGACTCGGAATCGGAAGACTCGGCATACGCAGCGCTGAACGCTTCTTTGTTCGGACCGTCGCCGTGGGTTCCGCAATGGGTGCAGAGAAACGGGCGGTTGTTCTACCCCGATCAGTGGCCACGCCTCGTTCGCTATCCGGACGGCTTTGACGACAACCGCAGAGCCCTTGGCCCACTCAAGCCCGATCCTTGCGCTGTGTACTTCTGCGAGTTCAGCGACTTCGTTCTAGGACTCTACCACCTCGACAGGCACTACAGCGAAAGGGGTGGAGCGCGCGAGTCCTTCTTGGACACCGTGTTCACTGTGGACCTCGTGGAGGATATCCTGGGCGAGAAGCTGTGGGAAACCATCAACCCCATGTTTGAATACGACCTTCACCTTGAGTCGAACGCATATACGGTGCTTTTCAACACATCGCCAGAGTTTGTCAAGTCGATCCAGGACCAGTGGGAGCACCCCCCGTTCTTCGTTGGTCTGCTGATGGTGATGACTCGCAACTTCATTGAATGGGACGAAGGCAAGGCGACGATTGTAGGCTACGACACTTGGCCGGTTAACATGCTTCCGGACCCCAACGAGCGCGACGGGCGCGGACCGTCTAAGACTTCCGCGGACAGGGTCCGCCGTTGGATTGCCATTCACGTCGCGGACGTGAAGGAGAAGCTGCAGGAAGAAGGCGATTCGTATAGCCGTCCCGAGGCCGAACTCGATGATCCTATCCGTCTCCTTACCCTCGACGAGTGGAGGATGGAAATCGGTGAGGAGTATTACAAGCTCATGACCGGCAAATACTACCAGTACGAGTCTGCGAAGCCCCTGCCCCAATTCAAGCGCCACCCGAGCGTTGAGCCACTGGATCTCGAGTAATCGTCTCGATTGGCGTTTGCCCGAATCGAGCGGAAACCTCTTTGTACTTCTATTCCTTATGCACACTATCTCTCGCCTCCCTTGGCAGTATCGCAAACGGTAGCATGCAGAATGTTCACTGCTGAACCTCCTACCCCACATGTCCACCTACTCCGCCTCCACCTCCACCTCCACCTTTGCGTGACGCGTGGGTCTGCAGCCCGTCGCGTCCTCTCTCTCGCATTGTGACCATCCACCATACCTTGACCTGCTTTCCATCTCCCGCGAATCAAAACGTCATGGCTAGAACCCGATCCAGATCAACGACCACGACTCACTCCAACTCGAACAAGAAGCCGCGCCGTAATCCTGAACGCGAGCATCCCCGACCTTTCGGTATCCAAGCATTCCCACACATCTTGGAGGCTGTAATCGGTGCTGCTTCTCCTGAGGTGTTACGCGCCTTGCGCGCCACCTGTCGCGAGATCTTCCGGGAGATCAACCGACGCGAACGACACCTGAGCCTGGTGCAAATGCCTGAGATTTGGCCCCCGAAAGGTGATGAGCTCTCTGATGTAGACCTCACCGAGGAGGAGCGCGAGAAACGCTTGCCGCGACCGGTGTGGTCCATGACGCCGTCCGGCGTACGCCGTGCATGGCTGCCGGACGAAACGGACGTGCTGGACATTGATGGCTGGGTGTCACGGCTTTGGCTGAAAATCATTGAGCCGAACATGGGCCTCTGGGACAAGGACGGGGAAGATATATACGGCTACAACACAGAGGATGGGACGGACTCCGACGAAGATCCGGAGTATCAGTTCGGAATGCGGCGCGTGCCGTTGACTGAACACGAGCGGGAGATTAGGCGCTGGCTTCGGAGGAACGAGGAGCTGTTTTATGGCCGCTTCAACCCCCGCCTCGTGAGGTATCCCGACGGTTTCGACGACAATCGCAAGGCGATAGGCGCGCTCAAGCCCGATCCGTGCGCCGTATACTTCTGCGACTTCGGCGACTTCCTCCTCGGGCTCTATCACTTGGAGTCACATTACAGTGATTGGGCTGGGGCGCGGGGGGCGTACCTTGACACCGTGTTCAATGTTAAGCTGGTCGGTGATGATTGGAGCAAGGACCCGTGGAACCATATGGATCCCGCGAACGGCTACGACGTCATACTCAGATCGAATGCCCTCACAATGCTCTTTGAGATGACACCCGAGTTTGTCGAGTCGGTCGAGGACCATTGGGATGAACCCAAGTTCCTCGTTGGCCTTCTGAAACTGGTAACCCGGAACTTCATGGTTATCGATGAGGAAGATGAGGGTCGCCCAGGAGAGGGCAAGGCTACCCTTGTCGGGTACGACACGTGGCCACTGAGTGTGCTGCCGGACCCTAGCGAACGCGACGGAGCTGGGCCGCCCGCCAACGCAGCAGAGTGCGTGCGTCGCTGGGTCACTATCCACGTTGCGGATGTGAAGGAGGAGGCGCAAGAGAAGGGCCTGAAGCTCACCCGGCCAGAGGACGAGCTGAACGACCCGATTCGCTTGCTTTCACTCGAGGAGTGGAGGCAGGAGATAGGCGAGGAATACTTCAAGCTCATGACCGACAAGAAGTATCAGTACGAGTCGAAGAAGCCGTTGCCGCCCTTCAAGCGTCATCCCAGTGTCGAGCCGCTGTCGCTTATTGGACATCATAACGCAGGAGATCGCTGGATCTTTGCCGACGGCCTACATACCTTGGAGTCGAAAGTCGATCTCGCCAACGTCAAGAAAGTCGTACAATGTCGGTGGTGAGCGTCGGGTGATAATACCGGAGATGCAAGGCACTACGCACATTACTGTTCCGTGCACAGCCATGGATATGGCTTGTCGAGTTTGCAGTGCAGACAATGGTAACCGTCAGCGACACAGCATAAGCAAATTGCACAGATAAGTAGCCGGACGCTGAAGTGCATAGTGGAGATTTTGAACGAATATCGGCGTATGCCTTGGGTATTGAGGCAGGATATGTAATTGTGCTCTCCGCAGCATGTCGAGTGCAGCCGGCAGATCAACAAAGCGGACATCGCACTCCACTGCAACACAAAGCACTGAGCATCCCGCTGCTAGGGGGCGACCCCTCGTTCTGATTCCTGCGAGCTTTCGGTCGCGTATAAGTACCGTCTAGACGCGGCACGTTGTCCCATATCAACAGCACCAGTGCACCCGGCGTCTTCGTGATCGAAGCAGAAATCGGCGCTGACCAGCAGGACATGAAGCGCGAAACACAGCCCACGGCAGCCGGGCTTAAGCCGAAACTCCCTAGGACCTTGACCGGGCCAACCGAGAATGGCGCAGGGCTTCTCAAGAACGGCGCGACCAAGGTGGACTCCCTTGTTTGCTCGCAGCCCACGCTCGAGTGCCCCACAATCGCCTAAACAGCCAGCGAGGTTTCGCAGATAACGAAACTCTGCGTAGAAACGGTGCCGCACATTCTGGACGAAATCATCGCCAATGCGTCCCCGGGGACGCTGCGGGTGCTGCGTGCGACAGCGAGCTGGGTAAAGCGCGCGGTCGATAAGAATCAGCGTCACTTCCGCCTCACTCTGCAGGATCTCGGGTTGTACGATTCGATGAGCGACTCCAGGGACTTCTCCGACTGGGGAATGATTGCCCAGGAATGGAGGGAGAGACCTCCCCCCATCAACCGGAGGAGTTCATTCAGCCTGCGACTGCGCTGCCGCGCCACTGCCACTGGAGCACTACAGGAAGGCGTTCTCCTGAAAATGGACGTGCTCGATGTCGAGGCTCTTCCGAGGCGCATGTGGCATGACTATGTAGACGCAGGTCTCGGCATCCCCTTTGCATTCAACCGGATCAGTTTTCACGCTCCTCAGTATGCCAGTTTCGGTGGTGGAAACTGGACGGAACATTGGGCGAAGGAGAATGAGAAGTGGTACTCTGTCCAGCCTCGACTCGTCCGCTACCTCGATGGTCTTGGTAGCAGCGATTCGAGATACGGAGAGCACCGGTACAAGCCCGACATCTGTGCTGTCCATTTCCTGCGACTTGAAAGAGTTTGACATTGCTCTGTCGCAGTTGACCGTGCACGCCGAAGGATTCCAACGTGATTGCGCGCCGCTCACCGCTGTTTTCAATATCAGGCTCGGGGAGGCCTGCAGCTTAGTGCCGCAGCGCCAGATCCCGTGGCGGACGTCGAACATCCACAAGTGGGAGGGCGACCTTACGCTGCTTGTCACTGCGGACTCGTCGTACGCGAGGGCAGTCAGAGGCACACCGAGCCTGTTCTGGAACGACCTGCTCCATTCTTTCCATGCCCCATCGATCCTTACCGCCCCTCAAATCTGCCTGGACAAAGGCTCCAACACGATCGTGGGCTCAGACGCATGGCCGGTCGATATACTTCCCGACCCACGCCACATGCCGGCGGAGTGGGCAGGGGAGGGGTTCTTCGGGCAGAGAGTGGCTGCTCCTATCCCAGATGAATGGAACGGTGCGCAATGCATGACAGCCAGACTGCAGTGGTGGATCGAGTACTGGCAGCTCTACTCCCTCGATGTCGACCAGGGGCAAGCTGCCGCCCGAAAAAGCGCGTTCAGCTACTCACAGTGGCGGAATGGGGGGCAAGGGTCGGTGCCACATATTCCGAGCTCATGACGGATCCGAGGGCTGTATACTGTTCGTCCGAGCGGCTCCCGCTCTTCAGTGACCTCGTGGCAAACCACAAGGATCGTCTTGCCGAGAGACGGCTCTTAACTCGTGAAATTGAGAGCTGGTGAACTGGAAGAGCGGTCACGAGCAGTGATCGTTCCCCCATCCATCAGCGGTGCCTCGACACTGCTGGCATCATAGCAATTATTGAGTATAGGGGAATACCAAGAGATGCCCTCATTGAGCAATCCTCTCCAGACTCCATACGTCCTACTCCTGGTTGCAAACACGGAACCCCCGGTAACGTCCACGGCGTCTGCAGGGCTCACCTCACTACCGCTTTATGCACGCACACACCTCCGTTGCGCCGTGAGCTTGTCTTTCTAGCGCAACGACTTCGCATCAGTAGGTCACCGTTTCCCGCTACGACCGCGAAATGAGTAAGCCACAAGGGAAGGCCCTAACCGAGTGATAGTTGAGTCTCGGTGAGCACATGGACCCACGCCCCTTTCTTTAGCCCATGTCCCCTTCCATATACGGCACCAGGATCGAGCGAGCGGCCGGCTGTACTGCCGACCGACATGTCGCAGTCGGGAAGTCCGTCGGCGCCGCAAGCATCCTCCGCGCAACACTCAAGCCATGTTCGGCGGTAATCCCGAACTGGTTGCAGAGTGACGTCGATTGTGGTGGGTCGTGAAAATTCGAAAGTGGAGCCCTCCGCCAGGCCCAGAATAGAATGCAACCGAGCGCTTCCAGACGGTGCCGACTAGCAACCCTTCAAAGCCCCCACGTGCATTCCGCTGTCGTCTGCGCGTCTGGCCAGTTCCATTCCGCACGCACACGCACTTTCTCGACGGAGACAGCCGCGCTTCATGGGCCGTCAGGTCTGCAGAAGTCACCCGAGACTTCGCCCCGCAGCCGATCGCACTATCGCATTCGCCGCGGAGCCAGGTCGCGGTGTTGCACGGCGTTCGTCGACATGTTTGAGGGTGCCTGCCTACGAAGTTCGTATCGGCCGAGTAGCCGACACGCTGTTGTTCGATATCCTCGGCGCCCTGTCTTGTTCCGGATCGTTATTGGCGAGAGTAACGAATGTATCGATCAGCCAGCAATGAATAGCCTGCACGGCTGATCCCCCGCGGAGACCACCCCGCAGCATCCCTGTCGTCGCGGTCTTTATTATCCCGCCGCGACGCTCCCCTGTGCGAGCGATACCTGTGAGGTAATGCACAGAACGTACGCAACCCTAGGTGAATGGTAAGCTTCAAGGCTTCAGGTCGTCAGGTTCGTCAGGTTCGTCAGGTTCGTTCTGTGTCAGAATTCCGCCCTGTCGACAGTGCACGCAGCCCACCGATCCGACGCACGAAGCCTGAGGACCTTGCTCAGCCCCTGCAAAACGTGGCTCGGAGCGTATATAGCGTTTCCAGCCCACCGGGCCTCGATCGGGCTTTCCACGGACTTGGAGTCAGGGTCTGATTGGACACACTCGGACCAGGAACGGACCGTCGTTCACGGGAATTGCGGGGCTCGTGGTTGGCCCTAGCTCTCCCTGGTTGGCCCCGCACACATGGGCAGCCTCGGAGGTATCTGCGAGCGGATTCGGACTCCTGGCGGCACTGGTGTTGGCGCCTGCGCCGGCGGTACTGGCGGTACTGGCAGTAGCACTCCTGGGCGGTGATCGCGATCACTTTGGAAGCCATGACGTCTACCCTCGAGCGTCGTCTCGTTTCGCGAGACGCGTCGCGTCTCGGTTATCATAAGGCTATGTCGGATGCTGTTTGGGTGGCTGCCGCTTCGGGTCGTTTACTGCTGAACGTGATTCATACTTGACACCCGAACAGAAACTACTACACTTGGTGCTCCTCGCTCCTGCCATGTCGCTCTTGTCAATAGTTTCTTGAATACAATGGATACTGTTGAGATTTCCGGACGTTTTCGGACGGAGACTGGGAAGCGGCGAGCGCCGCCGCTACCTCAAGCTGCCTTGACGGGGACGGCGTCAGCCTGCTTCTTCATGTGCTCGGGGATGAAATGCACTTCGGACGCGACCTTGTCGGCGCTCTCGAGACGGGCCTTAGCTGCAATCTCGGCGCTCTGCATGCGGTTGCGCTCGAGAGCCTCCTTGATAAACTGTCCGCCGGTCTGAATGTCAGCTTCGGCCCTGGACTGGTGACTGACGATGGGAGGGTACTTCTTGTTAGGACCCTGGATGACCTCGTCGGTGCGGGCTTGGTTGAAGAAGGCCATGGAGTAGCGAGGGCCACGGCTTTCGTTACCCTCGGGGAGGCGGACACGGTGGTAGGTAGACTTGAGGCGGTCGTCGGACCAGCGCATAAGCTGGTCGCCGATGTTGCAGACGATGCGGTCCTGGCGCGCCTCAACGGGGATCCATTCCTGGCCCATACCAAAGTCACCCACAACCTTGCGGCCAGGGCAGACCTCGAGACCGCCCTCACCCTCGCGCTGGAAGAGCAGGGTGAGGACGTCAAAGTCGGCGTGCGCTCCCGCGCGCCAGAAGTTGGGGCCAAACGTCTTGCCCTCGCACGAGTGGTAGTGCAGTAGGCGCAGGACATCCTGCGAGTCGCCTTTGCCCTCCCGGTCCACGGTTCCGATGGTGAAGGTGTCCTTCGGCAGCCCGAGTCCATCAGCGAAGCATTCCATCACCTTTACCGAGAGGCTGTGGACGTCAGCACAGGCAATAGTGAGGCGGCATGTGATGGTGCGTCGTGCGGGCCCCGCCGGGCCGGATGGGTCCACCGTCGGCGTTGGGCAGGCACAGGTCCGCATAATATGGAGCGGCCAAGTGCAGGCGATGAATGCCAAGCAGGTACGATCCTGGCCCCGTGCTGCTTGCTCCAGCTTGGCCGGAGGAGAACAGCGCGGCGCCGGAAATAAGAAAGGGTTGAGGCTGAAATGTGACTGGAGACACCGCGGGTGAGCCTGAATCCGGCGTCATCGAGACGGCAAATTGGGGTCTCCACATCTCCACACTGCAAACGCTCTACCCCACTCACGACCCTGGCGGGTGTTCCGGCTCTCCTTGTGTGCCCTCGAGTGCCTTCATGCGCCCTCGACATGTTGCACACCTGCACCTGCGCCTTCGTCAGGGCAAGATCGGCGTGCCCTGCCTTGTGATTCGCCCTGGTACCATACGCCCGGACTTGTGCTTCTTATCGGGAAATAGATTCAGGGGACGACGATGGGATTGATGGGAACGACACTCACGATTGCACTTGGTGCATGAACTCCTCAGACTTGCGCTTGAACCCATCGATGTCTTCGTCGCTGGGCCACAGTCCCTCCATGCGCGCGAACTGCAGTTGCATGCTCTCCTTCTGGTCGGCGGTGCCCGTGCTGGGGCGGACCTGCGTGTTCTTCTCCCATCCAGCGTTCTTGCCGTCTAGGGGCGTCTTCGCCTTCACGTCGTCAGGCAGGGCGAAGAAACGCTGGCTCATCTTGAACATGCTGTCCACATCCTCCTGGGGAATACCATGGTCAGACAGCGTGAAGAAGCCGACTTCGGTTGAGGCATCCATGAGCTGCTGGATGATCTCGTCCCGGCGCCCGTCAAAGTCGCGAAGGCTGATCGTGGGGACGTGCATGCTGAGCTTCTTGCTGGTATCGTTGGGGCGGACTACAGAGATAGGAATAGGACTTCGTGCAACCTTGGCAATCAGATGACTGTGAGGTGGAGTAGATCTTGAGAGCGGAAGTCGTCGAGGCACTGATAGTTGAGTGGCTTGGCAGTTCTGTGGTGGGTGTTGCAGCAGGATGCTGGTGCTTGGCAATCTCGACCTCCATGGAACAATGCTCCATCTATTATACCCCACTCTTGTTATGTACGGTCTGCAGCTTTGATGGTCCAACTTGGAAGGGGCCCGGTCATGACAGCCCGCATTGATGAGTATCAACACCGCTAGCGCGGCTTCTCGTAGTTCCGCGGCAGTTACATGAGGTACACATGCGAACTCACGTACTTCTCGTCGCGTCGCTCGCGAAGGCCGCGTCGCAAGCGAGTCAGTGGGTCGCCAGCTGCCCCGCGTTCACGAGCTTGGTGCCCCATGACCTCGTGCAGCGCGTGCAAGGAGGTATAAGGGGCAAGCGGGATCAAAGAGCAGGTGAGGCGGTCCGATCACTTCTGTACTTAGGAGGTACAGGAGTTTATCGCGATGCATGTGTTCCGCGCGCCTGGCCCCCACGACCAGTCGTTCTCCGATGGGCGTTCCGGTCCGTGCCCGATCAACGACGGTTGCCGGCGGTACTGTAGTTGCATCATTCTCGGTTCGCTGGTGTGCAATACGCCTATCTGGACAGGTCTGACGTATATCACCAAGGCAAGTAGACGCTAGGAAAAAGCTCAAATGGTGTTCGGTTGGTGAATTCTGGTGTGCCGCTGCGCGCCGCGCAGTCGCGATAGCAGCAGCCTGTTAGCCTTCGGGTAATTATCAAGAGTTATCTTTGGAACACCCCAGCGCCCTATAGTGCGGCGCAGATTCTTCACCCAATGACGCGCCGTGATCTTTTTGCACGGGGGAACGGCTGTTCGAGCACCGGACGCCGACGAAGAGCGGTCAATGCTCCCCCGCGCCCCGTGCAAGGCGCGTGCTGCGGGGTAGGCGGGGAAGTTTGACCAGTCATTGAGCAGAACGGAGGCGCAGAAGGCGGGCGCTGGAAGATACCCAGCCCGATAAGACTACATCACCGACAGTCTGTACGGCAAGGCGTTGTCATGTGGTCATGTGAACGGCGTCCAGGGCGATGGATTGTGGAGGCTACCATTCATGAGTGCGGGGTGGGGATGGAGATGCAGACCGGACATCGGACTTGAACATGGAGTTATGTACTGGGATCGTCTCGTCAATCGTCGAATAGTACATCTGGGGGCATTCCATCGTCTTGCGAACCCTGGCCATGCAGCCGGGGTAAGAGGTGGGCTGGTCAGGTGGACGTTGAGCCCCGCTGGGGTCCAGGTCACACGGTTTGTGGGCAAAGCAGGCGGCTCCGGGGTTGAAGGTGTGAGCGGGGCATGAGTCAATCATAGGTGTCGCTGTCGGTATTCGCTTTGCACACTGCTCTTGCTGGCCTGCTACACGGATGTATGCGCCTCTGCAGCCGGGGGTACCGCGTAAAGAGCGAGAGGAGCGAGAGTGGGGCCGGTTTATGAGTCGAGGACAATTCTCGGAGTTGAGGTCGAATCACGAGCCATCAAGATGCCGGATCGGCATATTCGATCCCTGAATGCCCTGAAAACGATAAGCATGGGTTCGTCTGCTGACGCTGCGCCCGCTGCCAACGCCGTCGCTCTGGCTGAATTACGCTGGCCAGTCAACGTGCCCCGATGCCGCTCACGGCTCTGGTTTGTTGCTGGTCTTCCTCTTCACTGTCCCTGGCAAGTCCAGGGCCAATCGTGTGCGTAAGGGGAGCTAACATCGTCAGGACCTGACATGTTCCTTCTGGAATTTGGGTTGACACCTGGAGCCCTTGCCCGTTGGCCCTGGACCCCGCCCCGGCTCCCACACTCGTCCAAGATTACCCCGTCCCCGCCGTCCCCAGCTCCCAGCCCAGATGGACCCAGTTGAGCCGCGCCGGGTATGCGCGTATTGGGCCGATGTGATATCGTGTATCATCCGGGTTTGTACCCACCCATCCTCAACTCCGGCCATCCAGTCCGGTCACTCGGCCCATCGCATTTCGATTCGCTTGCCGCGCTCGCCTGCCTTACCCCTTGCCTCTCCCTCATCTGCTGGTCCCTTTCTGCTGCGTTGCTCTGCTGTTCTGCGACATCGCGACCGTGTGGAGCAAAGCAGGCTTCAGTATATATAACTGGGCTGTCTTGTCGACATCAGACTTACATCATCCCCTCCTCTCCGCCTTCGCCCCATCAGATCACAAGCAACATGGGCTCCCCAACAGAGGTCACCTACAACGACAACGAGAAGCACCTCGGCCAGACCGCCGATGTCGACGAGAAGGACGCTACCAACGTTAATGTCCTCCCCGCCGGCTCTTCTGAATCTTCCGTTGTCGAGGGTGCTGAGCTTGGTCACGTCCCTCGGTCAAGGAAGTTCAACATCAAGCGCTTCTTCCGGTCACTTGTTACCAAGGAGGCTTGGTTCGGCGACTACGTGAGTAGACTACCGTCCTGTGATCGCCTTCATGTGATACTCGTACTGACTGCTCTCTAGGATTATGGATCGCTCTTCATCCCGAACATTCCCTTCCTCTGCAAGGCTAGCCCGCTTCCCTTCTACGGAATCGACGACAACCTTCCCTACCTTCTTCTGATTATCCTCGGTCTGCAGCAGTAAGTCGCTGTCATCGATGACATCTCGTTCGCTTCGCGATGTTGACCCTCGCAGCGCTTTCGCTATGCTCGGTGGAGTCGTTGTCCCTCCTCTGCTTCTCAGTGGTGCCGCTGGTGCCAACATGGGTGACGATGTTACTCAGTACCTCGTCTCTGCTGGTCTCATCTACTCTGGTTTCGGAACTGTCTTCCAGATTTCGCGTCGTCGTATCTTTAAGACCCGCTACTGGATCGGCACTGGTCTCATTTCGGTTACCGGCACTGCGTTCACCTTCTGCAACGTTTCGCTCAAGTACCTTAACCAGTGCTACGACAACGGAGCATGCAAGAAGGCGCCTGACGGATCCAAGCTTCCCTGCCCCGACGAATTTGGTGCTCTTCTTGGTACTGGCGCGCTCACTGGTATCTACGCCATCGCCCTTGCCTTTGTCCCGCCTCGCATCCTGAAGAAGTGCTTCACTCCCATCGTCATCGGTACCATGATTACCTTCATCGGCGCTTCGCTTGTCACCTCTGGTGTTAACAACTGGGCGTGAGTATCCATCCCTGCATTTGACATCCTCGTTTCGATGCTACTCCACCCTGAATTAACCGGGGTGAGAGGCATTTTTCAGTTTTGCATCCCCACGGCCCCGTGGGTGCATCGCAATCAGAATTCGATTTGCGAGGATCGAGATCTTCGAGACAAAGGCTCCTCTGCTCCGAGGAACAAACCCTTCTCTATTCGAATCAACGCTGACGTACAGTGGCGGCGCTGGCCTCTGCTCGACCAACCACGACCTGCTCTGCGAGTCTGGATCGCAGCCCCACAAGTGGGGATCCGCCTACTACCTCGGTCTCGGCTTCTCGTGCATGGCTGCCATTGTCATTTGGTGAGTACTCGCTCCCTTCCCCTTCCCCTTCTCCCTGCCTTGTGCATTTCCCCGTCCTGCGGCGGACAGGGTTTGCGGCGGCGAATTTGCACACATGGTTACGAAAAAGTGTCGCTCTGGCTGGTCCCTGGATGGTGGGAGCCCTGGACGGGTCACCCCACCCGCAAACCCTGACGATCGATCTTTTGTGGTCCAGCCAGCATGCCCACTCTCAATCGTTCCTGTTCGACGCATGACTCGCACGACTCGCCGCCTGTGCGCCGCACTCGCCGCGCCGAGTAGAGTTTGAGCTCGCCTCTAGTACCCACCCGTGCCACCCGTCCAGGCCCAGGTGCCTGGTGCATCATCCGCATCATCCGGCTAGGCGCATGCACATCAGCCGTGCTGCTAGCCCGCCGGGTACGGTTGCACGGCTGATGTGTTGATGTGGCGGGATCTGCCGCCACTCTTCAGCTCCAAGGTCCGGTCGGCCGGCCGGCTCCACAAACCATGCACATTTCCACAGATTCGCTACCTACCGACCGAGTGTGGCACAGTTGCTGACAATGCAGCGAGGTGTTCGGTTCCGCTTTCATGAAGTCGTCTTCGGTCTTCATCGGCTTCCTCGTCGGTATGATCATCGCTGCTGCCTGCGGTTACTTCAACACAGAGGTCATCAAGAAGGCTCCTGGTGCTACTTTCCTGTTCGTGCACACGTTCAAGCTTAGCATTCGAGGCCAGCTCGTGCTGCCGATGATGGCCGCTTGGAGTGTCATTGTCGCCGAGTCGGTCGGTACCATCACGGCTTCCGGCCAGTGCTCCGACCTCGACATTGCCTCCCCCGAGTTCATGACCCGTGTTCAGGGTGGTATGCTCGCCGACGCCATCTCGGGCACTCTTGCCAACCTCTTCACCTCGCCTCCTCTTACGACCTTCCCTCAGAACGCGGCCGTCATTGCGCTCACCCGCAACGCCTCGCGCCAGTCCGGCTACTGCTGTGCCTTCATTCTGTTCATGATGGGTGTCATCAGTAAGATTGGTGCCATTTTCGTCGCTGCGCCCCCCGCCGTTATCGGTGGTTTCACGACTTTCCTCTTCGGCTCGGTGTCCGTCTCTGGTGTCCGTATCATGGCCTTCGCCGAGTGGAGTCGCCGTGAGCGCTTCATCGCGACCGCTGCCTTCGCCCTTGGACTCGCTTCGCTCGTCAACAAGACCTGGTTCTCGTACATCTTCACGTACAACGGCCCCAACACTGGTCTTAAGGGTTTCCTCCAGGCCATTACTTTGGTCGTCCAGGAGCCGTACCTGATCGCTGCCGTCGTTGCGGTGTTCCTCAACCTCGTCCTTCCCCACGAGCCGGTCGACCCCAACGCCCTCCCCGAGGCCCACTAAGTGGTTGCGACCCCCAGTTGCGTCTTGCTCGCGACGCCTCAAACCACCCAAACACCACCAAATTAAGTGTTTTTATGTTCATTAAAACGTGAACCAAACGTGAAGACCCGATTTCCTCGAAGAATCCTCCAAATTAATTTCAACAAAAATCCTCGAAAAACCCCACGTAACAAGAACATCATCAATTCGAATATATGCCTGCAAAGGAACGGAGGAGCGGAACCGGGACACTGGACGGGAGAGTCACGATAGACGAGTGATACGACAGCATGGACGGAGCGCATTGTATGTGTTGTGTTGTGTGACGATAGGGACGACTGGGACGAGGGACGGGCGGGCGTGCGGGCCAGCAACACGGTCGGATAATTTTCCTCACCACTAGCACCCGCACGGCTCCGCCCCAGTGTTCATCGGCAGAGAGTTTTTGTATATTCGACGATTCATACGTCAACGGGCATGTATTTCATAAGGGACGGAACAACAGCTGCATCGAGGGTGACGATACGAAAGTGACTACAACATAGCTGTAACAGGTGTTGGTCAGCAGCTTGTTCTGTTCATCGCCCACTAATGGGAGTGGGACTCCTGGCGCTGAACGCTTCTGAACTGGCTCGTCAGTTGCCCGCTGCATCTCGGGCCTGCTCCGCATCATCTCGGGAACGCAGCGACAAGAGGCAAAAATTGTCTGGAATTGCACCGTCACTGCAACATCATCCGCCCGCGGTGAGACCATTTCTGGTTCGGTCTACGGCGCTCCGTAGAGGCTCATGGGGTCAGTTGTGGACTGATGCCGTGTACGGAGGCTGGGTGGCAAGTCTCTGGCGGGGGAATCTCTGCTGAGAACCACCGTAAGGTTGATCTTGGCGTCGCTCGAGCAAACTTTACCCGCGGGTCTCTGACATTCCAACGGCAGTAGGCGCTGACCATCGACTCGAGCACAATTCTTACTAAGACATCTCGTAGGAAGTTCCGAGCCGTTGCACATCTCCTGCTAAACTCTGGAGTCGCTGGGGTCACAGTGTGCCGCGGTGGGAACGGGCAGGGGTGGTGGATAGTGTCGATCCTGCTGACTCGATCACGCTTACTCGATCGCCGCATTTCAGGCTTAGGCGTGGATCATATTCTGCGTCTCGCCGTGCTAAATTTGCAACGCCACGCCCATACGCCGCCCACAACGCCTGTGGGCGGTGTTACGAGAGAAGATTCGCACCATGTGCAAGTTAGGAGTCGTGCCGCGGAACTAGTGCCACCCGTGCCGTGGCTGTGTACGACTCTCAGAGTCAGGCTAATGATTTCATCAGGCCTGTCTGACCCCAGCGGCGACCTGGTGGTCTGGAGGCAGCCTGGGAGAGTCTGGAGCCGCCGGGGAGAGGGTCACGCTCCGCGGGGTGGGGAATGAGGGGTGGCGGTAGATCTCAAAGGAAGACAGGGTATGACGAAAGAAGTAACTCTCTCGGAGCCTTCTAGCACTAGCGCAGCCGAGGAGCGAGGTCCGGATGCGCAGCAGACGTCACTGGCGGGAGAGGCGAGAGCCCTGCTCGACCACGGGGCGAGCGGAGTGGTCGGGCCGGGGCCGGGTGGGGACTGCGGGCGTGAGAGGCGCAGTGGGGATGGGCGTGGAGTAAGCGAGGAAGTTCCGACGGGCGGTCTCGACGGGCGGTCTCGACGGGCCCGCTGGCGCAACGAACAGGGTACGCGCAGGGGTGACGAGAGCCTCAAGGGTGGGGAGCAGGGCGCAAGGGGCATTGAGCAAGGGCGCCCGATCGAGGGTGCCGGGCTATAGCTGGCTGGGGAGTGGCGGAGAATGGTGACGAGCAGTGGGGCCTTTGGCGGTGAAACGGCGGGCAGCGATAGGCTGCCACAAGTCCGAGTCCGAGTCCGATCAGTGCCGCAACCAAGTCCGACTCCGAGTCTCGAGCTTCAACTCCGAGCACACTTCCCGCACATGCCGCAAACCTCTGGGGGCCCACCTGAGCATTGTCAGTCGCTATAGGTCACTTGAGATGCCAAGGAGAGGCTGATGCGGGGTAGATGGTGCCTGTGGCGGCATAAGGCTGGAAAATCGCGAGAATGGGGAGATAGGAGTTGGGAAGACATGACGATAGAGGCTATCCTGAACCATGCATAAACGTCCTGGATTAAGTGGACCTTTATGTACCTGGTAAACAGGTCACGGGGACCGCGCACGGCGTTCCGATACGGCGTCCGAGTTGGAAACAATCGATGACCTGTGGAAATCATGGTGGAGGCGCCTTTGGAGATCGCAAAGTCGTCATCGTCGACGCCTCGCCCAGCGCCCCGCACAAGCGGCACACACATCGAACGTTCACCAACTGTGAAAACGTCTTCTTACTCCACTTTGCTAAGACTTTCAACGAGTCAGTGCACCTGCTAAGCTCGCGCAGTCGAGCGGTTGGGGTGCCTGCTGAAGGAAGGAAAGTCGTGGTTTGAACCATTTCTTGTCTTGCTAACGCGCAGCGCACTGCACAAGGTCTACGCCCAAAGCCTCCTTAAACTCCAAGAGCATTTACAGACAAAAGGCTGCTCGCTGCTCGGCCCTAGCTGTCGTTGGGCTCAATGTTTTGTGTCAGTGTCCTCGAGCGACTTTGACATGTAACGCTGCGCGGATGTTTGACGGCTCAATATCTGTTACTCACTTGACTGACTTCGTCTTCATCACCATGATGACGTCTCATTGCGCCCCTACACTGACTTCCTCTACAGACGTCGAGCTTTGAACGTCACTGCGGGATCAGTCTTAAGCCCCGTTCTTTGTTTCTCGTCCATCACATTGGTCGTTCTCGCCACTCGCCATCAACATGACGAGTCATCGAAACCCGGCCCACTCACTGAACTGGCATCCCGACTGGTCTTCGGGTGGCGACCTCACACTCCTGTCAAGTGACGAGATCGCCTTCTCCGTCCCCTCTCGTCCCATCCTGGCAGTTTCGTGAGTACTTACTCCACATTGACAACCCCAGAGCTGTGCAAAGCTTGCCCGAGCTAATCACCAGCCCGGCACTAAGACCCGGCGCGGGTGGCCTGCTCCCCCTCCCTCTCTCCTTGCGACTGGTCCTCTACTTTCTCGACTTGGCACTGTACGGTCAACTCGACTTCCTAGGCCCATCGGACAACTATCTCACCGACGTCCTCTCCCTAGCGGGCTGGCTGGATTCTCTCGGTGCAACGTCATTGATCAACCTTCTCCTAGTCTCCGGCAGGGCGCAGAGATGGCCACTGGCCGTGGAGTTCCTCCTCGGCGCACGCCTCCGCCGCACAGATCTCTGTCGCGAGGCACTGAACCGGTTCAACGACGACGGACGCTGGCGCGATACCGTCTGGCAGCCTCCTGGCACTGTTTCGGACTTTGCGACGCTGTGTCCGCGTGCCCTACCGCTTGATCTGTGGAGTAGCGTCGATAGACGGTTCATGTGGGCTTGGGTCGTGGCCGATGTGCCCGATACGCCGCCGAGTTTCGGCCTCGGCGACAAGTTTCTCGAGATCTACCAGACTCCGTGAATCTTGGCTTCAGGCGGGATAGCTGCGAGCAGCGGAGAGCGGTGGGGTCAAACACAAGGAGCGGGGTGGCAGTAAGAGAGAGAGTGAATCATAGAGTGAGTCCGTTGGCATCATGAGCACGTTTGAGTACGACTGGAAACTGGATGTGATCGTGCACCTGCATAACCGATGCATAACCTATCTTTTCCGCTAACGTTCTTCTGACTAGAGCTTAGCTCCGGGCTTACTATCGTCAGTTGAGCACTCCATCCCGGACTCGCAGCAAGGGGGCGTACGGCGGGGAACGAAGAAAGGCACGACAGGGAGGGGGTGTAGAGTAGAAGCAGCAACTCACCTTAGGAACAACGGCGACACACTCGATCTCGACGTCAGTGCCGCGGGGGAGGTTGGCGACACCGATGCAGGAGCGGGCCGGGGCAGGAGTGGGCATGCGGCGGATGTAGTGCTCGTTGATCTCGGCAAAGTCCTTGTAGTCGATGATGTAGATGTTGAACTTGACCGTGTGGGCGAGCGACGAGCCGTGCGCCTTCAGGACCGCCTCGAGGTTGTCCATGATCTGGTCCTGGGTTTGTTAGTGGGTGCGTGCGTCCGTGTTTTGAAAGGAGGGGTGGCTGACTTCGGATCTTCACTGCAGGCATCCACACTCGACGCTGAGATGCTGTTCTTCACTACCTGTCCAACGATGAGGTGGCAGAAGTAAGCCAGCCAGACTGGTACGTCATCCACAGACGACGATCGTGCTTACTCCGATCGGCGGTAGAGCGCAACATCCAAATATCCAACCAACCAGTGCGCTGCGCCGAGGACGAGAGCCAGCAAAGACGACAACTCACAACACGCTTGCCGATGGGTCCCTCGACCATCTTTCCGTCGGGCGTCTGACCAAGCTGTCCAGAGCAGTACACGAATCCGTTGGAGAGGATAGCGTTGGAGAGGAACGAGGGCGCGGTGGGCGCACCAGGGGTCGCGTTGGCGATACGCTCAGAGGACATTGTTGCTGGCTGTTTTGGTGGATGGTCGAGTTACGAGAGGAGGAGAAGAAAGAGGAAGCGGAAGTGACAGCGAGGTCGTGAGGGGCGGGGAGTGCTCGTGGACGCTGATCGTGGGCAGCGATAGGCTGAGTCAGGCGAGTGGAGGTGGGCAATCAGCCTGTATTGACTTGCTCGGCACAAGTTCCGGCGCGAGACCGGCACGTTATCTCGATTGCGGGGGCCCGCCCGGCTCGGAATGTCCTCTCCCTCTAACTCTGTTCCAGCACAGTGGACAACAACAAGAAGGTAACATGCGACTATGACTGTGGGTATGAGTACTAACATACAACTACGGGCCCCAGTACACGGCCTCGGGGTCCATCATGAGCTCAAACACATGACTGCCCAGCTCCTCCCTCCACTCCTCCAACGACACGCACTGCACGGCCATCTCCGGTTCCTCCTGCTTGCCCCGTTTCCACTGCTTGTCCGGGACAAAGCGCGCGCGGTATCGAACCCACCACTCGATCTTGGCCTGCATCGGCATGCCTTTTTCCCAGCCTCTCCTGGTGTCCAGCCTCATTTGTGCGGGGCTGGGAATGAGCGCGCTCCAGCCCTCGACGCCGACGAGCGTGACGCGGTCGCCGGTCTCGGCGTAGTTCTCGACAATGCGCTCCAGGACGCGCAGAATAACAATGCACGCCTTCTCCCCGATGACGGCGACAGGATCGGGGGAGAAGACTAACGTCAGTCCGCGATTGTGCACACGGCGCACGCCAAACTCGCGAAACTCCCAGCTGCTGTTAGGACGCAGGTCGTAGGCGACGTGGAACACGGTCTCATTGCCTTCTTCCCCGTCTCGGACATAGGCCGCTTCACGCGAGTGAAGACCGTAGAAGAACGATGTCGTGTCGACAAAGTGCACGCTGCGCCGGGCCCCTTTCCACATGTATCGCTGGCCGAGGGTAAGGCTGCGCATGTGGTACCGGACCAGCAGTTTCTCTCCCGGGACGAAGACCGTGGCTTGCCGTTTCCTCTCAGGCGGTTGGTTTCGATACGTCGCGATTCCGTCCTCCAGAGCCGACGCGTCAAGATCGAGGACCTTCGCCGTGTGCCTGCCGTGCATGATTTTTCGGGGCGTATCAACCGTGCCGAATTGGAGATCGAGGAAGGCAGTGCCGTCCCGTTCCTTCGTTTGAAGGATGTGCCGCGCGAGTCGAGCGTCCACTTCGAGCTGCACCCAGCGAGACACGAGCCGCAGCGTGAGCAGAAGAGAGGGACAGGCCGAGTCGATGATCGAAGTCATGAACTGAGGGTAGAACTTCATGTCGATCAGGGGAGCGTCTGTGGGCGGCGGCGAGTCGGCGGGGGACGGTGATGGCTGATGTCAGCGAGCGATGGCGGTCAGACATACCGGTGCCGGCTTGGAGTCCGCCTGGGCCTTCTTCCTCGCCTTGGCCTTCTGTCGCCGGCGGGCGGCTCGGGACCTGCGAGGCGGGGATGGGGTCGTGGTGAGCGACATGGCACCGGCCTCGGGTGAGGAGAGGAAAGTGGTGAGGAGAACGTGGTGGTGGGGAGCGCTGGTGGTGACAGGAAGACTGGAGAAGCAAACAAGCAAACAAGGGTGACAGTGCGAAGTGCGATGTCAACAGTGATCGACGATCAGACTTGCCACCGGCCATCTGACGCCGGACGCCAGCTCGCGTGGCCCGCAGTGACGGGTAGTCGCCACTGACGTAGGGTGCTCGCTCGGCGTCAACCTTCCTCGCTCGCTAGCGTCCCTCAGCCCCTATCAACGATCGATAAGAAGGCAACGGCGTCCTGCTCCTATACGCGGCATTCGGTTCAGTCAAAGAACTGATACAAGTCCTCCCCGATTCTCTTTCTCCACTCCTTGGCCTTGAGCAGCCTCACCGGCTCCTTGACGGCGAGGGCGCCTAGTACCTCCGTCTTGAGGCTGTCGGATGGCGGCCCTGAGCCTGCGGCGCATACTGAGCTTGGAATCACTCCAGGGCTCGTCCTCAGTCTGCTCCTCACGCGTGCGCTGCGGCTGCTGTGTCCGCGGTGCGGACACTCCGTACCTGCGATGTCTGCGGGCGACGTCCCGCTCGAGGCTGCCGAGCCACCAAGGCCGTCTGACCATGGCACAGGGGAGCATATGTTCGTGCCAGTCCTCAAAGCCGACGGTCGTGCATGCTCCTCCCGCGAACGGCGCACGCGACGAAGAGCTCGAGCAGCGCAAGCACGACCTCGCCAAAGAGGTAGAAGCGCTCTCCATCTGCGCGCGCGTAGTCTTTGTTGAAGAGCATAGTCACGTCGCGGACGTATTTCAGGTCCAGATCCCTCATGTTCGGGAGCGAGTCGCGCTCAGTGAGGTGCCCGACGAAGACGGTGTCGAACACCTCCCCGCCGCGGGCGGAATGCGTGCCGAGGTCGCTTCCGGCCGAGCTCGAACTCCCCCCCCCAGCAGACAGAGTGCACGACGCACTCGCCCGCCCTTTGCGCCCGATAGGACTGGAAAAACTCGTCGGCCATCACGCAGCGTGTGTACCGCACCAACCAGGACTTGGCGGCCATCCACGGCGCGGCGCGCTGATGCTGCACCACGGCTCCAGCCAGGGACTGGGGCGATACGGCGGGTTCCAGATATTGCGCTCATGCTGCTCCTCGCTCCACGCCGGGGCGAAGTGGAGGCAATACATCTTGGCGACGAGCGGGTTGACTTCAATCACAGTGGGGGCGTGGACTTCGACCGAGCGGCTGCCGAGGGAGCGCAGGATCATGGGCGATATCGTACTCATTCCGCCTCGGTCGCAAGTTGGGCGCGCCGCTCGAGGAGCAGGCGGATACGCTCTGAGCGCCGCCAACGGTCGGATTTGACAGGCGATGGCGGCTGCACCGTCTTGGACAGCTGGTGTGGGGGCGTGACTGAAGGTCGACCTAGTTGGGATGTTGGCGGTCGGGAGATGGGCCCGCTTGCGAGGGCGTCCTCTTGGCCTCGGAGTCGCCGTTGCCTTCTTCTTCGCCTTGAAATTCCCCTTCGCCTTCGTCGTCTTGGCCTTGACCTTTGCCCTCTTCGCCGCGCTGGAGCTCGCAACCGTCGCCATCGTGTCTGTGGATCGTCGAGCCAGCGGTTGGTATGAACGAGTGAGTAGGTGAGTGAACGATCAGTGGACGAGAGATGACAGTAAGGCTTTCGAGTACAGCCATATAGTACACTATGTGTATGCGCCGCAAGCTCATGTCATGTTTAGAACGCGTTGCGATGTCCTGGTGACCCATGCGTTGCGGCTGCCAATAGACGTAGGGCGAACACGAGGCGGCTGCAGCTTAGACCTGTTTCACGGTTAGCCACCACCGTCCTCTTCGGAGCGCAAGCGTGTCGTAGCGCTGGCTGTGAGCCAGCCGCAAGGCTGAATCGGAGTGTTATGGTGGTGGTGTTGTGTGGTGGGAAGCATGCCTCGAGCTCAGCAGTAGACGTTGTCATCTCAAAGTGACATGTCGTTTACTGAGCTGCAGGGGTAAGTCGGCCAGAGGTCCTGATATGTTCACCAGCGAGGCGAGGCACGCCTCCACACCTTCTATCGTCTCCACAGCCACCCTGCTCAGTAGTCCATGAGCAGCTCGTCGAGATTGTGAGATTTGGTGAGGAGGGTGGTGGAGCCAAGATGCAGCCGCAGCTGAAGGCCTATCGGCTCGGCCGATCGGACCGTGCCTCGCGGCTCGGCATCAACTTAACTCCGTGTCCTCTCATTCGTCGACTTCGCTGCCCTCCACCTCCTTGTAGACCATTCGGCCAGGAGAGATCTTTGTGCTTGGTGACGTCGACGTACGTGCGTGTGTGTGCATTGCCTCTCTTCACCCTCTCAGCTTCGACTGTCAGAGGAATGCACACGACCAGGTCGCCCGATGTAGAAGTTCGACGACCGCCGCGCCAGGGCGGATTTCCAAGAAAGTGGATGCCAAGTCAATGAAGTCATGGGTTCCAGAACTGCGGATGACGATAATCCCGTCTTGAGTCTGGCTGATTTGTATTTCTGGTGCTGTTGTTCTGCAGAACACCCACCCTGGGCGGTTTGCTCACACGAGTGGTCTGAAGATCACACGAGCACGCAACACTGGAGTGCGGGCGCCTATTCTTTCGCCTGATGTTGCTGGTGCGAAGACATCGACGGCGTTGCGGCGACCTATGCCCGGTGCGAACGACGCCAGTGAGTGGAGGAAGTGGAGCAGGAATCAGCCAGTGCACGCCAGAGCGCGAGGCGCCGATTTCAAAGCGGTCGAAGCGAGCAACGTGTCTCACTAACCCAGTCATCTGGCCTTCTGGAATTCTGCGAACAATGGGCCGCGCCCGAAGCGGCTGACACGCCTTGAGCTTGGATCACTGCCGCCGCCCTTCCAGCCAGCGTACGCCAGCCGCACCAACCGATTCTGGCCAAAGGGATGAGCGGCACCGAGTGCGATCGTTGAGCACGGGCTTGCGGTGAGGCGGTACCGTCGCCCATCAATGGCGGTGCGGTGACGAAGACGTGACAACCGATGCGCCCTCACACGTTGCAAGTGCACTGGTGCGTACTTCCGCCCTGGTGCGCCTCCTATTCCGCCCCTTGCACCTTCAGTGACAACCCTTACGCACGTACTCACTTCGTGCAGGAGCAACTTCTCACCGCACGCAACAACTACCACCTGAAAGTGAATGCGTGGAGCCTCTTCAAGCGCGCGAAAGTGCATTGTACGACTGCGTAGAAGTACAAGCGGGCAGGGTCTCAAGCTTCGTAGCGATCTGGATTGATCTTCCGTGGGTCAATCTCTTACCAGGTCTCACCGGCCCAGGGCCAGGCCCCCGCGCCCCCGCGCCCTTGTTGTGGATCCGGTGCCCGACTGACTGACTGACGCGCGTTGAATGAATAGCGTCATGGTGGATACCAGCAGTTCATTCCGGCCCTTTACGTTTCTCCTGCCCTGTCGTTGTGCCCGCCGCGGGCAGCGCCCATGCGCCTAATTCACTCCCTCACTCCTTTCACGAGATTTCCAACACAACATGCCAACCCACTAGCCCTATACGGCCACTCCTGATCTCCCACACCACGCGCACCACGCGCACCACGCGCACCTCGTTCGCACCCGTGGAGCGGGGCAGGTGACGAGGTATATAACACCCACCCAAGCTGCTGTTGTGGTTCTTCTCCTCTCCACCATGCACTCCTTGAAAAGCACCCACCTGCAGCACTACTCACCATGATCACCAGCCTTCCCCCCGCCTCCGTCCCCACCCCGGTCAACGAGGTCATCTCGTCCGAGGGCGTCCCGTTCGTCGTTGACGTCAAGCTCGAGTCGTAAGTCTCCATCGCGCAGAGTCTTAGTTCTCCCTTGTGCAACGCGCTTCTCGTCTGCCCGTGCGACCATCTGCTGCTCATGTGTTACTTCCAAGCCGGCGGCATCGCACACCCCTCACCCTCCGTTCAAGCCTCTCAGCTTTCCTACGGAAAATGGTTAAGCTAACGCTCCAGCCCCATCCCCTCTGGTACCGAAGACGCCGAGTCACTCTCCTCCTTCCTCTCCTACCTCTCGACGGGCGAGCTCTCGTCCCCTCTCCCCGGCACATTCGCGCTGCTGTCTCGCTACGCGCCTTCCCAGCTTCGCGCAGCCCACGGAGCTCTCACCGCGGCTCTGATCGACGGTTCCGTCTGCCCCTTGCAAGCCTTTGTCGTTGGAGCCAGGGCTCATGACCTGCAACTCTGCCGACTGGCCATTGTGCACGGCGACAACAGGACGCAGGACGAGATGGATTGGAGTGCCTGGGAGGACGTTGAGCCCAGATACAAGAGGGCGCTGGAGGAGGCTTGGGGACAGGGAGGCAGCGCGACGGAGAGGGGGAACCGCTTCGTCGAGATTCTGAGCTTGCAGGAGTGAGCACCGCTGCGAGCGACGATGGGCGGAAGCCAACTTCACCCAGCTCGCCAGAGCGGGGTCCTCGCCCAACCCACACGCGCCTCGCTGTCCGAACCATGATGACTGCGCAGGAGTAGGAGTTTGAGATCACGGATTAGGAACATTGTAGATATAGCATACAGATAAAGATAAGATAGACACGTTTGCCTCTCTGCTCCGCTTGAGCACGCGGCGAACCGACCACGACATCTAAAACGAAGCGCAGCTTGCGCACTTTTCCTTTCTTTATGTATAAGTATAACGATGAGGTAACCGTGATGCGTGACGATCATGACCTGGGCCTTGGTGTGCAGTGGCATTCCACAGAGTACGGTGACAGGATAACGGTAGTGACTCCGCTCTGTGTCAATGAGCAGTGGAGCTGTTCAGCTGACTGCTCCGTGCGCTCGGAGTCGAGATGCTCCCCTCTGCAGTTCCAGCAATCGAGGATTCTCCGATTGAATACCGAGCAGGCCGAGCAACCCGAGGTCGTAGCGCCGTTACTGCGCAACGGCCCAGGTTGGTGCGAGCATGCACACAAGATGACAATAACAATAAGCAATGCGGCGGCCTTGGCGCCCGAGCCCGCGGCCCCTTTTCTCGCCCTCGCGGCCCTCGTAGCATTCTTAGCAAGCAGAGCACTGCATCAATATGCGCGAACAAGACCGGAGTCCGAGTGTCCAGCCATCTTAAATAGCCAGTGCGGTGGCGGCGCCTGCCCTTTACCACCATCAACCAGCCTGCGACGTTGACCCTGGCCACTAGCGTCGCTTTGCCGCCAGTGTTGCTCCCTGGTCCTCCAATTTCGACGACCCAACCAGCAACGAGCTTCGATCCCTCCCTCCTTCATTCCTTCCTTCCTTCCTTCCTCACCACTCTTACTTCACATCGATACCAGTTTTAACGATCGGGCAGTCAGAACACACGCAAGGATGGCCCCGATCCTCGACGAGAAGGATGTGGTGAACCTCGCCATCCGATGGGAGGACGCCAAGAATAAGCTCACACCGAACCATACCCAGGTGTACGTCGGTGGAGGTCTTTGTTTACACATGTTGACTTTCAGGGTCACGCTCAGCGTCGCTGCCGTTTATGCGCTTGTCATTCTTATCCGTGAGTTTGCCGCTACGCATTGCCCCATGCATCGCCTGTCATCCCGAATTATCTCCCCGTGCTGTCACGGCCACTGTCTGCTATACCCAGCTCTTGGCAGAACGGAGGAAGGTTGGCTGGAGAAGTGGAGGTCGATAGCAGAGAAGGAAGGCACAGCCCGAAACCGTGCCAATGGAAATGCTAACACCTCGCAGTAGTACGCACAGCGAGACATGAAGACACAGAGAGTCCACTGACACAGCGCAGTGGTTTGTCGAACGCCAGCGAGACTGAACTGACTACAGGCATAGTGAGTTGACGGAAATGCACAAGAACTGACGTCCCAGTGCCATTGCTCAAGGAGCTGCTGTATCCCTTCAAATTGCTGGTGAGTGCGAGCGAACGAGCTCAGCGCTCCATTTGATCTGCACCTTGTCGTCGACATCGCTCCCATCCCTATCCGCGGTTTTGCGACTCTCGTCCTCGGAAAGATTTCCCGAGAGCCCAAGCAGCCCTCTGGAAACGTGCTGGGACAATGGGCTGGAGAACGGCAGAACGAGTCCCACTGCGGAATGCTCCGCGCTAGCTCTGGGAACTCCGTTACCTCCCACTGAGCCCCAACCCCAGCTCACTCGCCACCCTCTCTACGCCCGTGTTGCTTGGCGCTGACCGCAGACCGTAGGAATGCACGAGATGTGCCACGCCATCGCCGGCGTGCTCACCTGTGCCAAGATCGAGAGCATCCAGCTCGACCCGGATGAGGGCGGTGCGACGCGCATGCGGGGCGGTATACCCCTCATCACGCTGCCGGCTGGATACTTGGGGAGCTCGGCCATTGGCGCTGCTTTGATCACTTGTGTGAGTACCTGAGTCGCGGAGGTGTCGAGACTGAGGTCGCTCGGTGTGATCGTCTGAGATTAATGGTGCAACTGTCTGGTGGCAGTGAGACCTCGTCGATCCATTGTCTCACGGAAAGCCCCCTGGCTACTCTCACGTCGCACTTTGCGTCTGCACGCTTCATCCGCAGACACTTGCTAACGTACAGGGCTTCGATACTCGCGCGTCCCGCGTCGCCTGCCTCGTGCTCGCCGTCTTCTTCATGCTGACGCTCGTGTGGGCGCGAAAGTCGATGATTGCCTGGGTCACCATCCTCTTCACGGCGGGGCTGATTGTGCTCTGCTGGCTGGTCGGCAGCTCCGTCGCGCTCCGCTTCTTGGTCTTGTTCATCGGCGTCATGAGCTGTCTCTACAGTGTCGTAAGTATAGCTTCGTGCTCGCCCCTAAGGCCATCCTCAACAGAAGGTCAAGTTGAAGGATCCTAAGTTGCACTGCTGTCCCGCTCGAGGCTCAGCTAACACTCAGTGGGACGTCATCGACGACACGTTGAAGCGCAAAGTTAACGGGTCCGACGCAACCGAGTTCGCCAAGGTCGTTCACTTTGGCAGTTCGCGCATGTGGGGCTTCTTCTGGCTCATCATCTCTTGCGGCTTCTTCGCCGCCGGCATCATTTGCGGCATCCTCTTCTTCAAGGACGACTTTGCGACGCAACGTGAGAAGGCCGCCACGTTCCTTGGCGGCACGCCGGGAAGTCACCACTAGTCGCTCTGTAACATTGCGCTTCCTTCGAGAAGTGCGCTCCCCTTGAAGGTTGAGCGCGCCCGTACGACACCACGACCAGACAATGAGACATTGGCTTTTGGCGGGCCACTCGCCCAACTTTTTCCTGTATATTTAACCACTTTACCCATACCTTCATACTTCGTAACCCCTTCGTATGCTACGATTCAATATATTCGATACATCCCAAGAAACCCTCTTACATACCCAGCATGGGCAGGACGACCTGCTGGACATAGTTGCCCGCGATGCCGAGCCAGACCAGCGTGCCGGCCACGAAGCCGTTGGCCTTGAACTTGGCCCAGCAGTCTGCGCGGCTGTCCAAGTCGACGGTGATGACCTGCCACGCGAGGTGGGCCGCTGTGCCGAGACACGAGACGGCGTAGTAGATCGGCCCGGCGCCCATCGCGTGTCCGGCCACGGCGAGGCAGGAGATGAAGCCGGCATACAGGGTGCCGACGATGGGCTTGGTCTTGTCGCCCCACGCGAGCGCGGTGCTCTTCACGCCGGCGAGCACGTCGTCCGTCTTGTCCTGTGATGTCAGCTATCACTCGTTCAGCAGCTGCCTCCTCATCTCTCTCTATCTCCTGGGATGGACGGGGAGGAGCGACGGGGCGTACACCCACCTGATGAGCATAAATGGTGTCGTAGCCGACACACCACATAACGCTCCCAATGTACAGCGGCGCGGCCACGCTCCAGTTCACGACGCCCGCGACAGCCGACCAGCCCAGCAGCGCGCCCCAGTCGAAGCACAGTCCGAGCACGATTTGCGGGTAGTACGTGTACCGCTTCATGAGCGGGTAGATGATGATGAGGGGGACGGAGCACGCGCCAAGCACGATCGAGTACCAGTTCAGCTGGGTCAGGATGCCCAGGCCCAGCGTCATCTGGGACGCGAGGAAGGCCAGCGCCTGCGTTTGCGTGATGTCGCCCGCGGCGATGGGGCGGGACTTTGTGCGTTCTGGCGTCAGCTCAGCACGTCTACCTCATAGCCTCTGCCTCCCTCTGCCTCTCGCTCCTTCTCAGGCCGACAGTACTGCTACTTACCAACCATCCGGTCCATCTTCACGTCCCACATGTCATTCACGACACATCCCGCGCCGCGCATGATGATCGCGCCAACGCCAAAGAGAAGCATGTACCACACCGGCGTCGTCGGCGGGGCGGCAATACTGGTCGACGCCATCGTGATGGCCCACGCGCCGGGCCAGTACAGTAGGATCGTGCCGATTGGCTTGTCGAGACGCAGGAGGCGCATGTACGGCTGCATCTTCTTCGGGAAGCGGTCGACCCAAGAGGGCGGGTCGGCCGGGGCAGCCGTAGCAGCGGGTGCAGCGGGTGCAGCGGTAGCTGCAGCTGGTGTAGCGGAGACATCGGAGGAGGGGGCAGAGACGGGCTTAGTGGAAGAGAGCGAGGAGGCGGCGGGGACGTTTGGCGGCTGCACCGTCGAGTTCTGACGGACTTGGGCCGGAATGACTTTCGGAGACCGCGTTCGGAGGCGGAGGTAGCGGCGCGCACCTGCCGGCAAGGGCGGAGGGGCAGACAGTCTCGGCCGCAGCATCAGGCCGAGGCCTGTGCGCGCGCAGGACGAGCGCGCCAGTGTCGACATGTCCACGGGAGTTGGGCGACGTCGACTTTTGACTTTTGAACCTGGACTTATCGCGACTGGCTGGTTACTTAACCGGAGCAGATCTCATCTTATCACCTCGGGGGGATTTGGTTCCGCACCCGTCTGTTGATCACTTCAGCCAACAAGCTTCGGGCAGAACGCAGACGAGTACAGGCGAGCAGAGCAAGCGCGCACACTTGGGTGCATTGAGAGCTGTACAGAGATACAGGGTGAGTCCGGCTCAGTGCTCTCGAAAACAGGACAACCGTCGTAGTCGGGAGGAGGGTCAGCGGAAGGTCAATGTCCATTCGTGTGCGGCCCTGTCCTCGCTCTAACCCGGTATATAAGTATACATGCAGTCTACAAACTCCTCTGCCAGTCTACTTGCGCGCATCCTTGTGTTCTGCTGTTAGCTCAGCTGAAGCCACTTCAAAGCTTACCGCGTCTCGTCGCGTCCTCGAGCAGGGTCGTGTCAACGGTACGCGCCGGCATGCGGACGTAGCGCACGACGGATCCACGGATGAACACGTTCTTGACAGCGAGCTGGGTGTCAGCTCTTCAGTCTCAATAGAGCTGTTGTCAGACTCACCATGTGAGGGTACTTTTCCGGGTCCTCGACGCGGATGCCGTCTAGCCGGATGTTGAGGAACCTAGGGTCAGCTGAAGGACTCTATAGACAGCTGGCTCGCGAGAGAGGCGTTCCTATTGCGTTCGCTGCAGAAGCGTCCATGTTTCACTCACTGGTCGACAGATTTCAACGTTCCGGTGATGCACAGGTCATTCTTGAGCTCGACCGTGATCACCTGGTCAGTGAGCGTTTTGAAGAATCTGGGGTCAGCGGCTAACCAGGGGTTCACAGCCAAATGCATGGGCGACTCTGCAGGAAAGAGTATGCCTGTCGTGTTGTCTCCAGCGCCGCATGCACTCAGGTACTCCTATATTCATGCCGGCGTACACGGGGCAGGGCACCTCAACTGAAGAACGGGCAGCGGTGTCCGGCTGGATTGATACAGCAGCAGTGTGTTGTTGCGGTAGCGGAGCACAAATGCTCCTCTGCGCATAGTCAAAACTCACGAGAAAATAAGCTGTCTGTTAGCTGAGCTTCTCTGGGCGCCAGCTGCACTCACCATGTCGATTTGGATGACAACAACAGTTGGTGATCGAGCTCACCTGAGGTGACCGGCAAGTGACGATTGTTGGCCCTGTATCACTGAATGACGTGTGGCCTCCGACCTCCACCGTCCGGCGCAGAGGTTGAGTCCACCCAAGTCCACCTTTAGCCACCCTCAACCACTGCAACGACCATTCCGCATACACCATGGCCAGCGCTGAAGCAGGGCCAAGCAGCATCCCGCTGTACGTCATCAACGGCGTTGCAACAGTATGGGACGCCCAGAGTAAGCTTGCCGAAGTGAACGAAGCTGACGACCAGCGGCGGCGACCCTCCACTGCGCGCACGACATCAGTGGCATGCGTGCCGGAACGCTGCCAGGTGTTGTGCAGCAGAACGCCTTCCTCGGTCTCCCGCTTACGCTCATGCCGGAAGAGACGACGCATCTGGTTGAGAGTGGTGAGTAATCTTCGCATTCAATCTGCGTCTCCAATCGCTGTGTGTCGTCCTTGGCTGAAGCTGACCGCCAGGCGTTGCGCACCTCGTCGCCGTCCCGGACAAGATTACCCCGCCTTCCGCCGAGATTGTGGCCGAGCGCACCGCACAGCGTATAGCGCGCTCGCGGGCTACTGCAATGCACGTCCGGCACGAGGAGGCCAAGGCGGCTGCGGCAGCCAAGGCGAAGTACAACAAGGTCGACGCGGCGGCAACGGCTAAGCGCGAAGAGCGCGCGCGGAAGAAGGCGCTGAAGGCTCGAGACGCGGCCATCGCCGCTGGAGAAGACGCTGCCGTTGCTGAGGAGACGTATCAGGCTGCTCTTGCTGCCATCGGTGCTCCACCTGCTGCACCGAGTGCAGAGCTCGAT
The DNA here is from genome assembly GCF_000293215.1 of Trichosporon asahii var. asahii CBS 2479. NCBI lineage: Eukaryota > Fungi > Basidiomycota > Tremellomycetes > Trichosporonales > Trichosporonaceae > Trichosporon > Trichosporon asahii. Next base: position 778,175 of record NW_014040855.1, on the reverse strand, counting down.
GTCGACGACTCTGTCCCGACTGCTGCGAACAGCAACTTCTTCACCGTCGTGCCTGCTGCCCCTGTCGTGTCGGTTGAGATGGAGAAGAGCACGAGTGTACCTGCGCCGTCTTTCCCCTTCCCTGTATCTCTCAGAGATACGGCCATCGCGTCCGTGTTCCGCAAGCTGCACTCCAATGGTTTGCGTATGGGTCTCGGACCGAGGTTCGGAGGAGAGTACCTTGTCTACCCTGGTGACTTCCTCCGATACCATGCACACTTCACGAGCCAGGTTGTCAAGAACAACGAGCCAATTCGTCCCGCGGAGCTTATTGCCTGGGGACGACTGGGAACCGGAACGAAGAAGGCGAGCCTCATCTGTTGCTGGAACACGGACGAGAAGGAGAACGCTGGCCCCGAGGACACCGAGTTCTACTCCCTTGAGTGGGCCAACTTTGGATAGATTCTGTACGAGTATCTCATGTATGATTAGGGCGGTCACAAGTGGCAGTCAGGAGAGTCCAAAATAGTACAACATTCATGCTTGAGTTCGAATGACTGATCTATGGGTCGGCCGGCGGGCCGGATGAAGGACCTGAGAGTCAGGGTGCGCAGCGACTGAGTTCGCATGCATTCGGGGAAATCGGTGCGGGAGGTCGATAGCGTTGATCACGGGGGAGATTGGTCGAGATGCTTAAGCGCCCTCCTCGTTGTCGGGCTCGTCCTCGTCGTCCTCGGGAACATCTCCGTACTCGACGTCTCCGCGGTCGTCCATGGTCTCGTCACCCGGGAATCCGCCAACGCCGAGACCTCCCTCTCCCTCCTCGTCCGACACCTCAGCCTCAGCCTCGGCCTCAATCTCGGCCTCAAGCATCTGGCTCGCCTCGGCAGCGGCCTCCTCCTCGGCGCGGCGCTTAGCCTCCCTCTTCTCGGCGCGCGCCTTGTTGCGCGCCTCAACGCGCTCCGCCTCCCTCCTCTCTCCTTCTGAAGGGGCGATGGCGCCAACCTCAACTCCGAGCGAGTCCGTGAGACGCTCGAGCTGCGTTCGTGCCGGCGACGGAGCAAGACCGGCGAGGAAGTGTGAAAGCTGGGTGTACGTTTGCTTCGGGGTGATCGTGGTCGAGCGTCCGACCTGCTCGATCAGGAGGGGGGAGTTGAGCTGCTTCTCCATTGTCGATTGGTTTCGTCGGCCGCGCTGAGGTAGTGGTACAGGGGGTGACGGACGTCGGTGCTGTTGTTGTTGTTGACGGCGACGAGCGAAATTTTGGAACCGTAAGGCAGCGAGCTCATGAAGTCATAGCGTGCAGGATGGACGCCGAAATCTTTGGTGGAGGGCAGACGGAGGCAAAGCCACGAGAAACGCACGCGCTTACCCAGGCTGCACGAATAGTGGGCTTGGTATTGACTGAGGTTCCAACGGCAGCAAACGCGACGCGAGGGCTTTGTATTGCGGGCGGTGAGGGGGCGGACTCAGGCACGCAACAACAAACGCCCAGCACTCAGGCTGCGAACCGTTGCCGTTACGCACGCAAACATCTTGCTCGCTCCTCAACCATCCCTTGTTCGCCTCTGTCCGTCAACTTGCCACACCTGCTCGACAACGGCCCCCATCGGCCCCTTCGACTCTTCTCGACCTCCCGACAACATCGACAACTAACGTTAGCTCTTGTTACTCTTCCACTCGCGCTGTCTTGCACCCAGACAGCGATTCGGAACATAACACAACAATCGACACCAAGGGACTATTGGACCAATCAGCCTTTCGACGAGGCGCACCCGGCCCTCATTCCAAACACACACATAACACACGCACACACCTACCTGCAGTAGCGGCTTCACGCCCGACACACATACGACTCCAAGCATGTCGCTCGAGAACTATACCAAGCTCGAGAAGGTTGGAGAGGGTTAGCTCGAAGTAGGAAGGCGGAGCTGACAGGGATCAGGAACCTACGGTGTCGTCTACAAGGCGCGCAATGTCCATGATGGATCGATCGTCGCGCTCAAGAAGATCCGTCTCGAGGCCGAGGACGAGGGTGTGCCCTCTACGTCCATCCGTGAGATCTCCATCCTGAAGGAGCTCAGCAAGGACGACAACATTGTCAAGTGAGTTCTGCTCTGACATCACTGGCGGCGATTTCTGCTCTCCGTGCCTTCCTCATAAACCTCCTCCACTCTCTCCCCTCTCCATAGTCATGACAGTGAGCTAACACTCGTCAAAGGCTTTTCGACATTGTCCACTCTGATGCCAAGCTCTACCTTGTGTTCGAGTTCCTCGACCTGGACCTGAAGCGCTACATGGACTCGATCGGCGACAAGGGCGAGGGCCTTGGCCCCAACATGGTCAAGAAGTTCTGCTACCAGTTAATCAAGGGATTATACTACTGCCACGCCCACCGCGTCCTGCACCGTGACCTCAAGCCCCAGAACCTCCTCATCGACAAGGAAGGCAACCTCAAGATCGCTGATTTCGGTCTTGCGCGCGCGTTCGGTATTCCCCTCAGGACGTACACCCACGAGGTGAGTAGGCCCCAGCCGCAGACGGGGTCCGTAAACCTCCAGCCTTTGACAAACAACTGCGGACAGGAGGCGGACTGCGAGAAGTGCGCAGGGGGCAGAGTAGAATTGTGTTAGGCAAGGAACTGATTGCTAACTCATCCCCAGGTTGTTACGCTCTGGTACCGTGCGCCGGAGGTTCTGCTCGGCTCGCGCCACTACAGCACAGCAGTGGACATGTGGAGTGTCGGGTGCATCTTCGCCGAGATGGCGATGCGCCAGCCCCTCTTCCCGGGCGACTCGGAGATCGACGAGATCTTCCGCATCTTCCGCCTGCTCGGCACGCCAGACGACGAGACGTGGCCCGGCGTCTCGAGCCTGCCCGACTACAAGGCGAGCTTCCCCAAGTGGCACGGCGTCGACCTGAACAAGACGATCAAGGGACTCGACGCCGACGGCGTCGACCTCCTCGCCCAGACGCTCATCTATGACCCCGCGCACCGTATCTCCGCCAAGCGCGCGCTGCAGCACCCGTACTTTGCCGCTACTGCCTAAGCCGCTCTCAGCGGAGAAGTGAAGGATGCGTCGATGAGTCTGGAGGTCCGGAGGCCTGGAGAAGTCTGGAGAACCCAAGAAGTTAATGGAGAACGTCTGTCCGTCTCGCCCCGCCCCGTCTCGCCCTAACCCATATAAACACCCAAACGACAGGACTATCAACTGTATACCCCACCCACTCACCCGGTCCTTGTAGAGCCCGGCCCGCACGGCGGGCTCATCATTTCTGTCTGCATTGAATTTGCACGTGCAAGCTGGTGGCATAGCGGCTACTGACACAGGTGATACAACATGAGGACTAATCTAACAGGTGGTAGCGGGTTCTTTCTCCACTGCAGGCTCTTCATTCAACGGCTCGTTCTTCACGATTGAAGACGCAGGCTCGCGAGTGTATTGTTTGGTCTATCAGACACGTGCTCGTCTGCACGGCCCGCCTCTGCTTCCGACTTCACCATAGGCTCGTTCTTCACGTCAATCTCTTTCTTAACCGGCTGTTGCTCCTCGTCCGGCTCGAAATCAGGCCCCGGGTCACGCATACACGGTCCCCGACCTTCAGCGTTGATATCAAGGATCTTGAACGTGTTGCACTCCGTCTTGCCGGCCCGTGAGCCCTGGCACTGCCAGAAGAAGACCATGCCGTCGTCCACGATCTGGCGCCCGTTCACCGTGCTCACGCTCGTGGGCCGGATCCCGTGCGCGGCGCGCACTTTGCCTTTCTGGTCGGCGCGGAGGGACCTGGTGTGTCAGCTAATCTACAGCGGGAATGGCAGCTGGTAGACGGGGCTTACGCACATGGGCAGATCGCATTTACATTTGGGCGTGCGTTCTGAGAGGAAGTCTGGGTGTCAGCTTCGGGGTGAAGGAGCAGCTTACCGTCACGATAAAAGCGGAAGGTGATGTTGATGCGCGACGTGTACGTTTCCTGCTTTTCTGGCGGGACGGGGTTGCCCTCCCTGTCCCACTGGGGACGGTAGATATCGATTGCTTTCTGCGGGGGGATGCTGGGGTCAGCTTCCGAGACAGAGTTATCGAGCTGTAGCAGTTAGAGCTCACGTGTGCTTGTACCGCTCCTGACACCCAGGCGTCATGAGCACGAGCGAGTTGTGCGTCAGGTCGACTTCGTACGTGCGTACCGGGCCGGAGTCAAGCTCGGACGCGCTCGGTCTCACCCGGAATGCGCGAGGGACGCCGAGCGAAAGACTGGCGATGGTCGGGTACGGACCCAGGTTTGTCAGTTGGTCGGCGTGGAAACCGACGCTGAGGTGTCAGCTCGAACGTGGAGCTCTAGTTGTCATCGAGGCCGCGAATGCGAACGTGAGCACGCCTCCTCAGCTGCATCGAAAAGGTCCTGAAGATGACTTCGGTCAACTCACGTTGCTGCGGCTCCTTCGTAGCGATTTGCGCCGCACATGTTTGCGCGCCACCGGCCCCGCCACTCGAGCGGATACCGCGGCACGCTGTCCAGGTACTCGTTGACAGCGTCTTCGACGAGGAGGGCCGCTTTCTCGAGCTCCGGTGGCATTTTCTGGTCTGTCAGCTTTATGCAGCACTGTACAGCTATAACGCTCCCATAACTAGACATCACCCTCCTGTTCCAGTCACACCACCTACTCACAAAGTACTCTACAGGCGCTCCAGACAGAACATAGTCGCGCCAGATACCGAATACTTTGGGTGTGCGGCTGTACGTCGAGCTAGAGTGGTTGGACATGCACTCGCGCCCGTTCAGGAAAAACTTGTTGTAGTTCCACTTCGGCGACTCGGCCATCATGACATGGTACAGCTGGGCTGCGAATTGAGGGCTGAGCGGAGACTGGAGCATGGCGACGGGGATGCCAGACGCTTTGATGGCAGCTGGCGTACCGAGACGGAGTGGAGGAAGCTTCAGTGGTTCTGATCCTGAAGCGAGACGTGGTTTAGGCGCAGAAGACTTCAGGAGAGAAGACCATGCCCCTTTCTGCGCCTCGCGATCGATCTCCGGAAACGGTTCTGGCGGAGCTTCTGGAGGCGTAGGGTCGCGCGAGGTGGAACTGCCTTTCGCGCGTTTGGAGTTGGGACTTGATGTCAAGGAAGGTTTTGGTTTCATGAAGAAGTCGATGCCCCGTTGTCGTTTCCTTCCCTTCGACCCTTGGCTCGAACCAGAGCCTTCCCCCAAGCCGAGGAGGAGCAACTCAGCAGCACGGCTCACGTCATTGTTGGCACGGTCGAGTGCTGCGTCATAGTCCTCGAGGGGGTAGGTCGCTGGTTCGAGGACATGAATGAGAGACGCTAGCGCTGCGTCGCGCTCCTCATGACGCATGACGGGAGGTTGAGCAGAAATGCAAGGAAGGCGATGTTTTCGATACCTCGCTCCACGAACGTTGCCTGACGGTGGACATTGCGGGTGGAGGTGGTTGAGTCAACCACCCGGGGTGCGATGCCTTTTGTTTGGTTCCGGCTGGGCGATCAGGGCGGGTCCGCGTGGCTTGTCCCGGCGGCTGGCGGAACCCGGGTGAATCACTCGGCCTATGAGCCTGAGGTGAAGATGACAAGACTTGGCGAGACACAAGGAGCGGGAAGGGGGAGCTGTCTCACAACATCACAAGAAGTGAACAGCGAGCATGACCGATCACGATGACGATGACAGTGAACAACGGTCGCTTGCTGAGCTTGGCGTGCGCTGGAAAGGAGGAGGGAAAGGACATGTCCACCAGAAGGAACAGTGGGTTTATCCAGCCAGGTCGGGCAGGCTGGTCTGTGCAGAATGAGGCTTTCATTTGACGCCGCTCGTCGCCCGAAATCGCGACCTGGTCCTACCTTCACGCGTAGTGTGTTCGTCCAGGGCGCCGCAGCCGATTCAGGCAAGTCTGGTGCATGCCGTTACCGTTCGTACTATCTCCCTCGCCTTGCAAGCCCTTCTCCCTCTTACCGTCGCTGAGCTGTCGGTGTCTCCCGATCTCTCTCTCTCTTACCAACGAGTTCCCCGCATTCATCTCTCTCTCTGCATCGACGACCCCATCCTGTATCTTGTACCACACCTGTAGACACACCCTAGAGCTCCCTTCCAAAACAACAATAAAATTCACCCCACCATGGCCTTCATCGCTCCCCTTCTGCTGGCCACGATGGCACTCGCCCACGGCGGCCACGGCCACGACGGCAACGACCCGCACGCCGCCGCCGCCAACGACGATTCGCTCGGATACGCTCAGCGGCACGTGAGTCACTCAGTCCGTGAACCGGAACTAACGTGCAGATGATGTCTGAGCACCACATTGACCAGTTTGACCTCCCCGCCTTCTTCAAGCTGCACGACCTTGACTCGGACGGCTTCTGGACGACCGAGGAGATCGCTGCGCTCTATGGTCTCCGACACCACTCCGTTACTGGCGAGGAGAAGAAGATCCCCGAGGGGCTTGAGGAGCAGATCGTTTCCGCTGTCCTCGCCAAGCTGGACAAGAACGGCGACTGTAAGTTGACCCGGAGCTCGTCTGCGACGCTTGAGCTAACGCTGCAGCCAAGATCTCACTCAAGGAGTACGTCGCCGGCGGTGTCGACGGTCTCCCGACGATTGGCGATTTCAAGCACCTCGGCCACCACTACGACGAGGAGTCGGAGTACTTCCTTCACCACGAGGAGCTCTACCACAACACCCCCGAGACTCAGACCGACGAGTCGTACACCCACCCGGAGGACATTGAGCACTTCAAGTGTGAGTAGAACAAGCGGCGGCAAGCGAAGTGAGCACCGCGGGTACAGCCTAGGACATAGAGGACGGCCAGCAGGGTCTACAGGTTGGGGCGGCCAACGTTGTCGAGCTCTTTTGCCAGCGGCGGCGGCGGCGCAGCCCACCTCTTCCTCATATGTCACGCCAGGCACTGCCGAGCCGTGCCTGTTTCTGTCCACTGCCTTGCCTCCTCCTTAAACGCTTTCTGTTTCCGCTTCCGCTACATGGCTGCCAGCTGACATGCAGACCATGAGAAGATTGAAGCCGAGGAGGACGCGCGCGAGCGTCTCTTCGAGGGTCTCGCCCCGGACGCGGACCTGGACCAGGACCACGCGGCGCAGGACCCGCTTGACGCGCACGCCCACGCGGCCGGCGACGGCCCGAAACCCGACTCGGACGAGCAGAAGGCGCACCGGCTGGTCAAGGGCAAGCTCGGCGCTGGATCGCCTAACCGACTCATCGCTGAGGCTGCTGGCGGACGGCCGAAGCACAGGCACTCGGACGCTGAGCGGGCCCGGAAGGATGCGCCGTGGAAGTACAGGATGAGGGCGGGGCTGAGGAGCGATGAGTTCTAAGCCCGTCGCGAGCGAAGCGAGCGTATGGGCTAGAGCGAGCTCTGGCAGCTCTGGCCGAAGACGATCTGCCTCTGAGGAACGGAGGTGAGCAGTGGACTAGGAGCTTGAACGTGGGCCGGCCCCGTTGATCGACTGCAGCTCTTGACTCCTGACTGCAATTCTCTCGCTTCCTGTTCCCGACCCACACCACACGGCAACCCAGGTTTTATACTATTCTTGCATGCAGTCATAATCCATTGTTGAAACAGTCTAAGTGTCTATAGTCATTAGATGTGGCGCGCCGCGCCTCCTCGTTCCTCGCTCTGAGTGTCCATCTCTCACTCCCGGTTGCTCTACGCCGAGGCAGTCGGCGCAAAGGCGTACTTGAGCAGGAGGTCTGCGATCTTGGGCCCAAAGACGGGCTGGAGCGCATACTGTCCTGCAATACCGGCGTCGAGCCAAGCATCGCCAGCGAGCCTAGACGTGGCAAAGAGGAATCCCCACGCCCAAACGCGGCCCCAGAACCCACGCACGCGGTACCCCGTGATGTTCTTCCACGCCACCTCGGCAATGCAAGCGAAGCTGGAGGCGACGAAGAAGGAGCCGAGCGGGATGGGGGCGGCAATGGGGTCCATGAGGAGTGAGCCGAGGGAGTGGAGGAGGCCAGAGTAGAGGAACGAGAGGGGGAAGAGCACGAGCGGCGAGGCGGGGAGACAGAGTGCCCTCGCAGTGCACGAGGAGAGGACGATGAACTGGTGCCGGAAGAGCTGGTGCCACCTCCTGCCCCAGAGGTCAATGACGCTCTCGGCCTTCCACGGCTGGTCGAACACGTCCACGTCCCATGCGCTAATCTCCCACCCAAGCGCGAGGAAGAGGACGGCCGCGCCGTGGTAACAGACTGAAATTCCCCAGTAGACGGCACTAGCGACACAGGAGAGGACGCAGAACGCGACGACGAGGCGCGGCACAATGATCCCCGTGTGCAGCTGGGGCAGGATCTCGACGGATGTGCTGTCCAGGAAACGCTTGAGGGCCGACTCGCCGTTGAGCGCGCCGTAGGCCAGCGTGTTCGGCGCCATGTGACGGATCAGGGAGAAGGCCGTGTCGAGGACAGTGTAGAAGAAGAGGAAGTACTTGAAGTGACGCGCGATCGCGCCCAGGCGCGTTGACGGGCGGGGTCCGACACGAGGCTCGTGTCGCTCCAGCGCGGGCAGGTTGTGCGCCACCTCGTAAGGCGTGCGCTCAATCTTGCGGTGCTTGCGCTTACCGGTCTTTCCGTTCGCCTTGCCGTTCCCGTTGGCGTGTCCGTTGGCGTGTCCGTTGGCGTGGCCGTTGGCGGAACCATTGGCGACACCGTTCGACGTAGGCTTGTCAACACCAGTCAAGCCGAGGGCGCCGCCCTCCTCGTTCTCGTCGACGTCGCCGATGGTGTAGTTGGGCGGGCCGGCCATGTGGTCCAGTCCCACGGAGCCCATGCGGAGCAAGCGCGAGTTCATGCAGAGGTCGAGGGCTGCGCGCCACTTTGGCCGCGGCGGGTAGTACGGGTCGCGGACGCCGCGGGACAGGAGCGCAAACTCGGCAGACTTGACGGCGAGGTGCAGCCAGACGACATTGAGGGCACAGTTCCAGATGTTCAGGAGCGGGTCTGGGTGTCAGCTGTTGTCCATGGAAGGACTAGCTCGGTGTGTAACGCTGGGGAGCGGAGCTCGGCGATACGGATTGGGGGACAGGGCTGTGGAGCTGGGTGCACCGCTCCACACCGAGTGCACCAGTGCACCATGCACACAGCACGGGGTTGATGCGAGGTGCGACGTCGAGGGTGACGCAGCGTTGCGTGCTCTCTTCCTCGCCAGCATGCCAGCTCGCCCCGTTCGCCCACCCCCTGCATTCCGCACAGACGCATGACTCACCTGTAAACCTGTACGAGAAGTAGCTCCTCGCCATGAGCATGAGGGCGACGACGCCGGCAGCGAGCCGGAGCAGGCGGTTGCTGCCCTCCTGGCGCTTGGAACCGCGCTCACCCTCCTGGACAAGCAAGAATGCCTGGACCCAGACGGCAAAAGCGGGGAGGAGGAAGTACTCTGCCAACCGCTGGGGCTGGGCGAGATCAACACCGCGCAGTGCCGCCTCGTGCACGGGGGCCAGGAGGCCGAAGGGTCGGCTCCACATGTCGGCCAGCCCAGAGGGCGTGAGGAGAGTCGCGTAGTCGTTCGCCATCTGGCGAAGAGAGGCGGAGAGGTCCATGGTGAACCTTTGTGTGGTGGTTGGTGGCAAAGAGATTGTTGTGACAAAAGTTGGAGTATTAAACGACGGCAGACGGTGACGCCCGCCTGCGGTCTGAAGCGGCGGTGACGATCCACACGACCTCGTCCCTGAGTTCTTCACGGGCCGGCCAACTTTATCAGAGGGCAGCCAGCGTGCGGCCGGGCCTTACTCGGGCATGTGACCGGTCCTCTCCTTGCGTTGAATGCATGCTGGCGTCCGGCCAAGCACTCGGTGCATGCCGAGCGGGCCGGCTTGCAGCGCCGGTCATGTCAGAGTGCTCGCGTCAGGACACTCCGGCACCGATAACACACGCTGATAGGCGTAGACATGGCTTTGGATTCCGTCAACTGTCAGTCTGGACCACGCCATGTCGCAGATAGCTCTCATGGGTCGGCCCACGCCAGCCCACGCGCACCTCTCGACGCGGCGACGACATCAGTGTTGCTCCGAAACTCCTTCTTGTGCTTCGTTCCAGCGACATTACTGGCCAAAGTACTCACGACGAAGGCCGCATGAGACGCAGGCAGCGGTGACCTTGTAGGCCGCGTCATTCAACGGCTCGTAAGACCCCGATGCATTCCGCGATGTCGCGAGTCTTTCTTACACGAGGCGGCCGAAGCATCCGATCGAAGCAACGGTTCGATAAGTCTTCTCTGCCAACTTCATTCCCACAACGACGCGCGAGTGTTAGCTCAGAGGAGCCGGATATCGGGCTCCGCATATCGACTAGCGCCCTCGAAGCGTGAAGACGATTGCATCCGAGAGCCGGTCTGAAACGCCTAGCCCGAGATCTCTTGAAGTAGCGCTTGAAACGCGACTGAAGGTGCTTGAATGCACTTCTTTCCCCTTGCACCATACCTCTCTTAGCAGTTGCTCAATCGCATCTCACCTCCTCCCATTCATATACTTCTACCTGACAACTCTGGACATCCGACAGAACACGACCACATGCCAATGAAGGAGGTAGTGCCCATGCGTTGGTCCCCATGCGGGGCTCAGGCGCTCCGTAAGGACTTCAGGTAGCCTGGGCCTGAGTCATGGCGCGTCCACTGGTCACCCAGACCTGCACCGCCAAGTGCGCCCGCAGCAAGAAACCACTAAATGAATAGCAGAATGTCACCATTCGGTGCATACGGCGCAGACGGCGCATAGCTTACGGCGCAACGGACCGTGCGCCATGCGCTAACTTTTCTCCACGCCGCCGCCCTCCGTGACAACTCCTAGCTCTTGTGACCAAAAGAACTGATGCACGCTTCGCTCACTCATTCACAGCTCACCTTTCGAAAGAGGGCATCGGCAAGCGCTAAACAGTGGGTCAACAAAGACGAGGAAAGAGCCAAGTCCCAAGAAACTGCACAGGCCCCAACGCCGCCGAACGCCCCCCGCCAACAACAAGCACACAGAGCACTGGAGAGATCACAGTGCCGCGCCCGGTCCCAGTCCTCTGAGTCTCTGCGTGCCGTGATCGAGCCGTGACTCGGCACTGGGTGTCACAGTGACATTACAAGCTCCCATCCAGACCACCAAGGCTATACTTGTTGCCAGCCTTAGTTCTGCACTCTTGCCCGACAGCCACTACACTCTGCAAACTTTCGGCGGCGTACACACCAAACTAGACAATCTCGACTGCTGAGACGACAGCGTTTCGGCACAACGTACAAACAGCAGCAGAGGAGGAATCGACAACGACAGAAAGGGCCAGGAGACCGAGAGCGAGTCAATTGATCGAGGCACGATGCGCATTCTCAAGGTACGTCCTCCCCCCCAGCGCGTTCAGATAAGCGCGCTCGCCTCTCGTCGCTTGCCTCTTCGGGAGCCTATGGCTCGCTATCGTTCTCAAACGCCGAGGCACAACAATGGTCGATAAGGATCAAGTTCGCTAACGCTCGCAGTGCGCAGTGATGGGCTCCGGCGGAGTCGGCAAGACGGCCCTGACGTGCCGCTTCGTGAATGGAGAGTACATCGAGACGTATGACCCGACGCGTGAGTCTGCTTCTTGTGGGGAAATGCTGACGTGAAGTCGAGGATTCATGTACGTATCAGGCAAGTACTTGCACTCTTGCCTCCTGGCTCTCCGTCACTTCTGCTCTACGCCGTTTCGTGGTATCGCCTGGTCGACACCGGCCCCCTAGTACGGATGAGACAGGAGAGAGACAAGCTTCACCTCGGTCGATCGAGGAAAAGCTGATGACAGATCGGAAACAGTTCATGGTCGACGGGCAGGCTGTCATCCTCGAAGTACTCGATACGGCCGGCATTGACCAGTATCTCGCCCTGCACGACCTGTTCATGCGCGAGAGTGATGGCTTCATTCTGGTGTTCTCGTGAGTACGATCTTGGGTGTGGGGTTGCAGTGCGGAGTGACTGAACGGTGGTCGTTTCCGGCGTTCCAGCGGAAGTTCGAGAAAGAGGCCGTGCTATGCACTGCCCCGCCAAGAAGACCTGTGGTGCACCCGTGGAATAAGCACGGAACTTGGGTCCAACGATGGACCAGCGGCGGCAGCGGCGGACGTAGCGGAAGGAGACGCACACGACCGATTAGGTTCGCTAACACCCGCAGGCTCATGTCGAAGGAGAGTTTCGACGACGTGGTGCGCACGCGCGACCAGATCCTGCGCCTGAAACAAGAAGACCTCGTTCCCATGGTCATCGTAGGCAGTGAGTCTGCCCTTTCTCCATTCACCTATACCTCCCCCACTGACGTGCAGACAAGTGCGACCTGACAGCCGACCGCGTCCTGCCCCCACAGCTCGGCGAACAGCTCGCCGCGCGGGCAGGAGGCGTGTACCTCGAGACGAGTGCGAGGAACAATGTGAATGTCATGCGCGTGTTTCACGAGGTCGTGCGGCAGATGAGGCTCCATCCCACGCGGGATATGAAGGAGCGCGAGGCGAGGCGGAAGAAGGAGAAGAAGTGTGTTATCCTGTAGTTATGACCAGCAGAGAATGAAGGTTTGATGATGACGAGCGGGCCTTGTGGTGAGTAGAGTGAAGATGTAGATAGGTTTAGTAACGATCTTGATTAGAGTAACGACTTAGACCTCAGCATGCAAATGTCAATGAGCACAATCAGAGAATCTCGGAAGCTGCTGGGTAATCATAACATCGTGATGCGTCACAACAACTCTGCCCCCGGACAAGGAATCACCTCCACGCCGCTAGCTTACGGCTTGCACGCCTCCTCCATGGCGCCGACGGCCTGGGCGAGCTTGTCGCTCGAGACGAGGAGGAGGCGGCCGAACTGCTCAACGCCGAACGACTCGTCGTCGCGCGGCGGCGCAGTCTTCAGCGGGTACGTGTGAACGGCCTCTGCGCGCGAGTCGATCATCTCCTCCTCGGGGTGGTACGTGAAGCTTCCAGCGGCGAGGCCGCCGGGGGCCTGGCCGCCCTTCTTCTTCTTATTCGTCGCGCTGGGCGTTAGCTAACGACAACAGAGACGGCCAGCTGCAAGAAACTCACGACTGGTCAAACTCGAGTCCCGTCGCCTCCTCGGCGCCCTCGAGCTTGTACCCCCGTCCCCAGAGGATGTAGTGCGTGAAGCCGGCCGAGGACAGCTCCTCGCCCAGCATCTTGTAGAGAGGCGGGATCAGCGGCAGCGGGAGATTGAGCATGCGCATGGAGAAGAGGAGGGCGGGCTTTGACGAGCCGTCAGTCAGCGCCGACTTGATCGCCGCCGGCGGGGCGGTAGAAAGGTAGTAGTCGATCAGCGGCTTGAGGGCCGGGTTGTCCTGTGATGTCAGCTGTGCAGTCGACCGCACCTAGCTGTCTTGAACTCACCTGACATTTCCTGATGTCAACGGCCGCCAGCATTCCCCACGGGTCGCTCTCCTCGCCATCCGTCTTGATCGTCGAGCCGGCCTTCAGTCGGGTTCCCTCAGCCAGAATCAGGTCCGCAAGCTGGTGGACGTCGATGAGGTGGTCATCGTGGCTCAGCGTTTGACGGAGAAGGCGCTTGATGGCGATCCTGGACGTTAGACCGGAACAGCCGAATTTCTATCTAGACTCACTGGTCAACGTCCGGGTTGAGATTGTAAAAGTCAAAGTCGACGTTGATCATGCTCTTGCCCGGTCAGTTACTCCACGGCTGGAGAAGTCGCGCTACTCACGACGTCGGAACCGTCGCTCTCGTCGCCCTCGTCATCTCGGGGAGCAGCCTTGCGCTTCACACTCGTTCCAACGGGCACGGCAGACAGCTGGGGGTTGGGCATATTGTGTTGGGGCCGATTGGGTGATGTTCTCAGAAGTCGGCAGTCATAGCGATCGGTGAACTCATCTTGGAAGCGGCCAAGATTTGGTATCACGTGATGGTGACGATCGCGACCTCCACATGCCTGGCGTCATAGAGGCGACTGCGACTACTGGGCTCGGGGGGTCGGTCTGAATCTACATCTCACCCAGTCAAAGGACCTTGATGGCTTGGACATTGGCTGTCGACGCACAAGAGGGAATTCTCACGTAGAACGACTTCGGAACCGCACCATCATGCTCTACATCGCATCCGTAAGTTGCAGCGCGTTTGAACCTTCTGCTGACTCACTATCGCCAGACTCTCACGCCCACCCCAGTCACTCATTCGGTTGCGGTCACCGGCTTCACAGGCGAGGGCCAAAGCCTGGTCGTGGCGAAGCCTGACCGTGTTGAGGTTTGGGATGTCACCGCAACCGGGCTTGTCTTTCGGGGCGAACTCACTATCTGGGGCACGATCGCTGGACTCGCGGTCACGAATATCTCGGTGAGCTCCGAAGGGAAGCAGCGGCTGACGGAAAGGATGCTCGACCTCATCTTCTCGTCCTTGTTGGACCTCCGAATGCGCAGCTTCACTTGGTTAGGTGGAACCCATTCAGGGAGGAGCTCTCGATTACCTCGTCTCTCAAGCTCGTGCCACCGACACCAGCTCTGCGAAGGCAAGAGTTCTTCACGGCCGTCATCACAGACAGCAACGTCGCTCTAGTCTCACTCTGGACAGGTCTGTTGTCATGTGCGGGGATTGAAGTGGCAAGGAAGGGAAGGAAGAAGGACATGGATGTCGACGGAGATCACAAGCTTGTCTTCAAACATTATTTTAACATGAAGTGAGCTGCTCGATGGATTCTAAGCTGACAACAGTATTCGCGAACACAACCTCCTCGACCTAACCTTTGTTCCCTGCGAGGACTCGGGTAATCCGGTTTTGACATTCCTGTGGATGTCGGAGGAGAACAAGATCCTCCTCCAGCCACGAGCACTGTCGCTCCAGACGCACAGCTTCACCGACCTCGCCGCCCGAACAGATGTCGTGAACCCGTTAGATCTGCCGATGAGCGATGTCGATAATCCGAATTTCCTCGAGACTGACTTCTCCTGTCCAGCCGGTCGCAGTGTGCTGTCCCTTGGTATGGGGCCGAACGGATGTCGCAGCTTCCTCGTGGTCGGTGACGAATTTGCAGTCATGTACTGCATCAACCCCGTTCCGGCAAGCCCGAAGACGATCGCTAAGGGGCCAGTGAAGCGCAGCCCTCGCTCAGAGGCCGGAGGCACAGGGAAGCGCCGCAAGTCGAGCCAATCTGGACGCAGTGTCAACACCGACCCCGAACCGCTGTGGAGTGTGCAGCCGGTGTGGCGCGTCCGGCAAGGCTTTGGCACTGTCCTTGCGTAAGTTTCATATAGAGGACTGAAACTGACGACAGCACCACTTTGGTAGACCAGCATACTACCGGCGGCAGTGTACTTCTGGGAGATGAGTATGGACGACTGACTGCGGTGGGATGGGAGTTCGAGGACATGGAGAAGGTGCAGGTTGGAATGATCGACATGGGAGTCGTTTCCGCGCCCTCCAGCCTGACGTATCTGGACAACGGCTACCTCTTCTCGGCTTCGGCATGCGGCGACTCGTTGTTGGTCTATCTGGTGCTTCCATCGCCAAACTCAACTCGCCAACCATCAGGTAAGGGCAAAGAGAAGGCACATGACATCTCAGATGCTGGCGCGTATGAGATTGTCACTGCAGAGCCCCAACATGGTCGAGTGGACGTCCGGGAACGGTGGATGAACATTGCTCCCGCCAAGGACTTTGCGATCGTCAAGGAGGACGATGGACGAGTTTCTCATGTCGTCGTTGCATCCGGCTCGGCAAGCTCGAACTCTTTCCGAGTAGTTCGAAGCGGAGTCGGTTTCGAGAATCTGATGACGATCGAGGAGATTCCGGGAATCGAGAGAATGTGGACAATCCCCGCAGCTGACGGACCTTCCCTCATGGTCTCGTTCGCGTACTCGACGACTATTCTGCAGATCGAACCAGAGGTCTCAGTCTTCAAGGCGGCTGACCAGGTGACGGCGGTCCCGACCTTTGCGGCCGGCTTGGTGGACAAGAGTCTGCTCCTTCAAGTGACACCGGAAGGAATCCGATTATGGTCCGATCTCGCCGCCGGCATGCTTGCCGGCAACGTCGACGCACCGGAGGACAACCGCATCGCCACCGCGAATGTGAGGGGCAACATCGCTGTGGCTGCGTTCAGGGATGGGACTGTAACACTGTTTCGAGCGTCCTCGCAGGGATTGCAGGAGGTTGTGTGAGTAGCAAGAGCGAGGCATTCGCTGACAATCAGATCTGTCCCGCGTCCTCGAGAGGTCTCTGCCGTGGATCTGCTGCCAAGTAAGGGCTTCCTTGCCATCGCTGATTGGTGTGGAGAGATCGATCTCGTCGCTGTCGAAGGAGCAGACCAAGGTACTGTCCTAAAGTCGATCCGCGAGGCTGCATACGCGACCTCACTACAGTTCCAAGAATCCAACAACGAGCCCACAAGGCTGTTGGCTGGACTGTCAGACGGCACATTTGTCTCTTATTCCGTCAAGCTCAACGGTGCTGAGTGCTCTGACAGTCGACATGCCTCGTCATTGGGCCTACGACCGCTGCGTCTGATTGCCCTGGACATCTCTCCAAACGCAGAGGAGCACGTGGTGGCGGCCGGCATAAGTGACAGGTTGTCGCTCGTCTTTGAATCTCGCGATCACTACGAGTTCTCGTCTAGCGGCAAGAAGGTAAAGCTCAGATCGAGAGCCTAGCTGACGTCAGAACGTGGTAGCGGCGACGTCACTGAGCACCCCAAGCTTGGGTGATTGTATTGCTTTGGCCACTCCGCAGGGCATCGTGTTCGAGCGGTTGACGAGCTTGAAGAAGCTGCAGGTGCAGACGCTTGATCTGGGCAACCGCTCGGCCACGCGAGTGGCTGCACTTCCTGGTTACAACCTAGTTGTGGCAGAAACCGTCACGAGGTCTATGGATCACCAGACCGGCGATGTCTTGCAGTCGTCCAGCGTGGAACTTCGGAATGCTACGACACTGGAACTGCTGTCCGAATTCCAGCTGCCCGAGCGGGAAGCGGTGGCCTCCGTGAATGCGGTCACTCTGCATGGTCGCAAGTACATCTTGGTGGGCACGGCGATCTTCGAGAACGAAGATGCTCTCGAAGACGCTACTTTGGAGGACGTTACGTCGTTCATCGCAACCAACCGCGGACGACTGCTCCTGTTCCAGATCAACGAGTCCGCGGGGCCGTCTTTGGACCTTGTCACCTCCATGACGTTCAACGGTCCAGTATACGACACGGTTGTGATCCACGGCTTCCTCGCTGTGGCTACCTCAACGAAGGTGTCTATTCTGCGACTCACTACTCAGCCCCCCAGTCTCGAGGAGGCCGCCAGCTTCGCCTTTGCGTTCGAGACGCATCACCTTGCAGTTGTTGAGATCGACAAGGAGAAGCGGCTGGTTGTCGGCGACGCGATGAGGAGTATCATCGTGCTGAGCGTAGATCCCGAGAGCGGTGACATCGTGGGCGACCAACGAGACATGAACGCCCACCTCGTTCGCTGTCTGAGTGCCGTTCATGACGTTGAGCCTGGCGTGATGATTGCTGATGTAAGCTGTCTTTTTGCTCGCGAAAAGCTGACGCCAGAACTACGCCAACCTTCTCACTTTCCGGCTAGGCAAGGGCATCACGCCAGCGGCTAGCATTGGTCTCAGCGAAGATGTCACCCGCCTCCAACCCGGTACACTGGCACCAGTGTCAGCCGAGGGCGACATTCTGAGGGCCGATCTGCTGTGCACAACCGTGAACGGGCGACTGGGCGTTATCGGTGAACTCGGCAAGGGCTCTATCAGAACACTTGACGACCTGCAGCGCAACATGAACAAACTGTACAAGGGCCCAGGTGGCTTGGAATGGAAAGAGTGAGCTCGGAGGCGTGTGAAGTGAGCTGACCCCAGTTTCCGAAGAAGCGGCAACATGCTCGTCCCTCGAGAGACTGTCGGATTCATCGACGGCGACTTGTAAGCATCTGACTGTATGGGCCGCACAGCTGACACTGCAGCGTACAGCGATTCTCATCGCTCGATTCCTCTCTGCAAGACAAAATTCTGAGTGGAACCAGTGCTCCGGAAGCGGTGTCTAAGGTAGTGGACGGTGAGCTTGAGAATGCTTCAAAGGCAGACGTCGAGCGTATTCTGGAGATTGTGGGCGCCCTGCACTAGGCAGAGACGGAGACGGGGAGGTAACGTAGTAAACAAAGTGAATGCCAAGCAACCTGTAGCCACCAATTGTGAATGCCACGCCCAACCTGACGATCACTCGCAGTCTGTCTACCGGAAAGTTGGCCGGATCTCGTGAGCGGTGAGGGATTAATGACGTGTGAATGGCGCATTCAGACGCGCCGCCGCGTCTCAAAAGGCTCGCGCATGGCCCTGGTCACGGGTCACGAACCACGAGCCTCCCTCCACACGCAGGCGGGCACTCTGCACTGGACCGCT
The DNA here is from genome assembly GCF_000293215.1 of Trichosporon asahii var. asahii CBS 2479. Taxonomy (NCBI): domain Eukaryota; kingdom Fungi; phylum Basidiomycota; class Tremellomycetes; order Trichosporonales; family Trichosporonaceae; genus Trichosporon; species Trichosporon asahii. Next base: position 759,840 of record NW_014040855.1, on the reverse strand, counting down.
CAGCGCTCAGCTTCACCCTGTGTATGGGTGCCAGTGCCTAGCCAGACCACCGCAGCCCCTGCCTGGCCCTCTGAGCGCCCGCCTTCGCCTCCAGGCGGTGGGTCTGTCCCAAGTGCACTTTGGTCCCTGTCCACACCGGTGCCGATGTGGATGCATGTCTTCTCTCAATCAACCTCCCCTAACCCATTCCACCACCACCGTCCACCAACATTCGGGCCCTGCTTTTCCTACCATCACTCATCTCTCAACCAACCTCGCACCGACGCACCACACATCCTCGGCCCTCCGCTTCTCCCCAGCGACAAGCACACCTGCTCCGACAAACAACCCACCCCGGAGGGTGGCGCACGTCCAACGCAGCGTGACTCTTGAACATCTCCCGTATGTTCCCCCCTCAATTAACGACCTCACACGCTGCGCTGCAATCACTCGAAAAGCAACACGACGCAAGCACGATGCAGTGGTGGATCTTGTGCACCGGCAACAGCTCATCTCAACGCTGTTCTGATCTGCCATCGCTGTTGTCGTCGAGGGTTGCTGCGCACGCGCGCGTGGTGCTTCCTCCATTTTCACAATCCACTAACGACCTACAGATAATGCCTCTGTTCCAGGCTTTCACGAGCTTCTTTGGCGGGGGATCCCAGAAGCGGATGGACAAGGACACGTTCAGCTTGCCGACAACATCGGGCTCTACAAAATATGACCTGGGCTTGGTGCGTGTCTCTCCTTCCTCCCCTGCGCGTGGGGCACAAGGGCCGACCGTTGCCCGTCAACCTCGGTTACGCCGTGACCTAGCACGACTCCGCCTTCTCAGCCTACGGACTTCAGGTCAGCCGTCTGCTCCGCGGAGCTGGTTGTTTGCGTCGGAGCGGCCACGCTGGCGCAACGCACGCAGGTCGCTTGGCGCGAAACTCAACCGATCGTCTGAGAATTGGATGGCGTCGTGTATCAGTGCTCCACGTGCTCCCATGCAATGTACCATCACAGCACCAGCTAACGCGTCCCAGAACCCTCAAGACTCCCCCGGACCAAGTCGACGTGCGTCGGGCCAGTTCCCGGCGGGTCCCAGCGGTGCCGCGAGGTGAGTTTTGGCCAGCTGCTGCGTGCTGCTGCGAGATGTTCTATCGCAACGAGCTGACACTCGATTTTTTGGCGATCTGCAACGATCGACGTGTTTACATCTCTCACTTACAGCGGCGCCAACTATCCTCCCCTTTCGCACACGTTCTACCGCCTGCGCAACGTCTTGGCAGGCTCGTACCCGGAGCTGATCGAGTCGCTCAACTTCCCTGCGACTCAGGAGGCATTGCAAGAGTTCGAGCAGATGCTGGGTTCGCCTCTTCCTCCGGCTGTTCGCGAGTCCTTCCTCCAGGCCGACGGCCAGGACCTCGAGGCCAACAACCCGGCCGGCATCTTCTACGGCCTGCAACTGCTGCCGTTAGACGAAGCTATCCGGGAATGGACGTACTGGCGCCAGGTTGAGGCCGACCCCAGCACGGGCGCCAACCCTGCAGTCCTCGCGACCATGGCGAGCATTCCTCCCAAATGGATTAAGAGCGAGTACGCCAGCCGAGGTTGGATTCCTCTTCTCTCCGATCGTTCCGGCAACTATGTTGGCGTGGACCTCGACCCCGGACCCGGCGGTGCCTGGGGCCAAGTCATCATCTTTGGCCGTGACTTCGACCGCAAGTGCGTTATGTGGCGCGGCGATGGCGACTGCGGATGGGGCATGTGGCTTTCTTCCCTCGTCGAAGAACTTGAGGCTGGAGATGCCTGGGAGGTCGATAACGGCGGCTCCGACGACGAGGAGGAAATTGGCTACGAGAGCTACACCGGCGGTCGCGTCTATGGCGAGGGTGCAGGCCTCGGTATCATGAAGCTCACCGGAGAGTACAAGGGATGGGCCGTGCTCGAGGCCTGGTGGGACAGGAGTGTCGGCCACTGGGAAAAGCAGGGTCTCGGCATGGACGTCGAGGAGATTGAGCGCGGTCTCGAGGAGTCGCGCCGCCTGGCCACCGTGCCGGAGGAGAATGGCAAGGGTAAGGCCCCCGAGCGATCCAGCTTGGACATGAGCGCCATTCGCGCCGACTATGGTATGGCTGAGGTTGAGATTCCCAGTGAGTAAATGTCGTTAGTGCTTAGTCTGACACCTCAGTCTTGGAGACTCCTCTGGAGCGCGGAAACTCCACAGAGGAAACCGACTCGATGCTTCGCCCGACGTCGCCAGATTCAAACGCTATTCCTCGCATCCTTCACCCGCCGCGGCACTCTCCCAGCCGGCCCCAGAGCACTCGTCCTTCTGAGCCCTCGACTTCGGCGTCGGCACGCATGTCTGTCGCTTCGTCCTCTACGGACGACCACCCCCTGAAGCCGGATTCCGAGTTCCTATCGCCGCCAACCGCGGCGCAGGCGCGCAAGCAGAAGCGCCCTCCTCCGCCAAGACCCGTCATGATCGACCTGCCGACCCGTGCGGATGTGCAGGCTGCCCAGGCTGTCGCGCTGGCAGAAGAGTCTGGTCTTCGTGGCGGATGGGTCATGAACCTGGACACGAGTGCTGGTGCCGCGCAGCGCCGTGCTCGAGGACACGGCGTTAGTCCTTCGCTCGATGCCGAGATGGTCGACATTGACCTCGAGGCTGGACGCGGAGACATGTTTGGTGCCTCCCTCACGGCCGCTGAACTCGAGAAGCAGCGCGAGGAGGACCGCCTGTCGCTGGCGGGCATTGAGCAGCGCCGCGGCTCTGGATCGCGCAGCCCGAGTCTCCTTAACATGGTGTCTCACCGTGCGCCGTCCCCGCTCGCGCGCAGTACCGCTGCGTCGCCGCCTGTCGAGGGCAGCCTTCCGTCGCCGCTGATCCGCTCCCCTGTGTCGGCGACGAGCCCGCCCCCGAATCCGAACTCGATCCGCGTCCCGCCGACTGCGCGCTCGCCGTCGCCGGCGGTCCCGGACCAGGAACGGGAAGTCGTGCGTGCTGGCTCTCGCCGCGGGTCGACGGTGGTCCGCGAGCGTGAGAACAGCTCGGACTCGCGCGCGGGTCTGCTCGAGCGCACGAACAGCGGCAGCGGTCGCAACACGCCGTCGAACAGCCTCGACAAGGTGCTCTCGCCGACGTCGACGTCGGACGGCGTCGCGGGCAACCTGACCGAGGAGCCCAAGGCGATCGCGGACCTCGCAGATGGCATGGAGGAGGTCGCCCTCGTATAGACTGGTTGTTTGTTAGAGTGATGCAGAGAGGACTTTTGTGATTACACGTTCAGTTGGTGAGACACTCGGGCAGGTGTGGGTTAAGTACCCGGACTAACCGGGGAATGACAGGACGTGTGTTCCGGGAAGGAGTAGCCTCTGGGCTCTAGGATGGCATGAGTCATGGCGTGGTTACGTATCGTGGTAAGTGGTATTAAGGAGCAGCCGCTGGCCGAGGCGGCATAGTAGTGTAGAAATCGGAGGGTGTAGGCAGTCTCAGGACAGCACAGAGGAGCAAGGACGTTTCAAGTGGGAACCCGGAGCAATGGAAAGGAGGAAGGTTGGGCTGGGCCGTGCAAGCCGTGGCACTCGCTTCATGCCGGCCACCAAAGTCGGTGTACTAGTTTGGATATCCGGCCGTCACCATGGCTGTCGCGGCAGAGTGGGAAGAGTGAAGCTCAAGACATATGAACTCCAAGTGGCCGGGTGAAGTTCGGCTGATCGTAAGAAAGTGCGACTATCCCGTTGTCGTATTGCCTACAGCTTGCCTGCAAGCCTGCTGAGCGGCAAGGCCTCACTGGTCATGCGGCCGTGCAACAAGCAACATCCAGCGTACCAAGCTTCCGACACTTCCGACGAAACAAGGTGAAACGGATCGGCGCTGCGTTCTGCGTTGCAGTGCCAGTCTGGGCCGAGAGGGCGACTAACCCATGAGTCATGGATGACGGGCCAGACACACAGCGCGCATCACGTCTCACGTCTCGCGTCGCGCGTGTCAGAGGTCTCGAGAAGACGAAAGAGGCAGGAGAGCACTTTAGCGTCGCGGGAGTGATCGTCGCTTGACCCGGTGTTTCATCCTGACCACTCTGGACTTTGGTCTTCCTCCTTCTCTTCACTCTGTGCCATATGAACTCTGCACTCGTCTTCTGCTCGCCACTGCCTTCCGGCTCTTGAGAGAGCACGCTCGGCCATGGTTCTATGGCCATGCTGGCCCGATCGGTCGTTATGCTGATCGCGATCGAAGTGCACGCGACAATCCGCCACGTCTCGGTGCCAGACCGAGCCTCACCCGGCTCACCGGGCTCACCGAGACTCACCGAGCTCATCCGGCCCAACTGCCCGCCAGCGCGCGCGTGAATTGCATTGAAAGCGCCGGCGCGCCCACTGCCATCCAGGAGAAACGAGAGGGCTGCGACGCGTCCTCCCCCCCCCCCCTGCGTCGTGCTGTCTGCACGAAGCACTGTGCTCGGTCTTCGTAATCACGGCGACCTCTCAGTGGCTCGAAGCCAGTGAGCAGTGGGCCAGGCTGCGGAGTACGTGCTGCACGACGGTGCGACGAGTTACGAGTAAGCAGCGCTGCAAAGCCATGCAAAGGTGGAGATTACGACGACGCACGCCCGAGGCGCCCAAGGTCCAAGGAGCACTGCAGGAGGGAGGGCCGGGTACCTTTTTCCTGCTCTCTTCCCTGGGCAGGGAGAGGGGGCGCAGATTAAGGGGGTCTCCCTCCCAGTCGTCGTCGCCAGTCCTCCAGTCCGCCTCCACCAGCTCGCTCTTCCACTCACGCTCTTCTCTTCGCTTCAGCTTTACGCAAAAGGCAGGGCGAGCAGGGCATAGCAGAGAAGAGAAACTTTATCGTTTGGGTTGCGCAAATTTCGACGGCAATGCACCAATGAACGGTGCGCTGATCACAAGAGACTCGGCACAGCTTCGGCTTCACTCTACAGAGAGGGGAGGTACACGCAGTCGTCTGAGCTTCCTTCGACAGTACGACGGTGGTGGATTGGAGGACCAGAAAGCGCTGCGCAGGCTGCAGGGGAGGACATCCGGACGACCTCCCGGCCCGCCGGACGTACCGACACGCTGTTGTGGCGCCGGCGCCATGCGCCCCGTTCCTCTTGCGCCCTCCCAGTCGGCGCAGTCGTCCAGTCAGCTTGAGTGTACGCGAGTCTGCGTTCCGAACGAGTGGTGCTGGTTCTTTGTTTGCGCGTCTGCGCAGGTGTGTTGTGCTTATCGCTCGGCCTTATTGCCCTCCTGGCTTCCTTTTGTTCACTTTAGGGCGCGGCAGGGCGAGACGGCGCCGAGGTACTGATTAACGGGGTGCACCGCCGTGGCCGAACCCACGGGCTCTGTCCTCGTGTCCATTCTGTTCATTCAGATGGACCAGTCGTCTTCGTGCTTTGCGTTGGAGTGTGTTTGTGGGGATCGGAAAGGGCGAGTCACCGCCACATAGCTTATGCAAATGCTCCCCAAGCCGCGCCTCTGGCCCGTACTGCTGCTGGCCGAAGGGACGGAGACTCTGAATGCTCTTCCCGCTCCCTGTATACTCTCCGCTAGTCTGCACCTCCCCTCGATATTAAGGACGCCAGACTCTGGCTGAATGAACGTACGCAGCGAACACCGCGACATGGCCTGTACGAAGTGCATGCCGCCAACTCGCTCGACACGTCGTCTCTCTAATTGATTCAGAAGGAAGTGTCGCGTAACGTGCACGTACACCCGTTCCAGTCACGGTATGATGCGTGCTGGGCTGAATTGTGCCTCCTGCTATCGTCCTGATACCATTGTGTCCATGCCTGACTGCCGGTCTATCAGACAAGACATTTGTGCAAGTTGGCGAGTGTAGCGGTGCGTACGAGTTCTTCAACTCGTCGACAGAGATCTGCACTCCGCCTCGCTTAGAGCGAGCTTCAGAATCACAACCCCCGGGAATTCGTCGCGATCGGCGGCGCGGCGTAACGAGCAGCGTGTGTCGTTGGGTACACCATCCCCTCCTGCCCCGTTCCGAGCAAAGCGCATGGCGCAGAGGTAGGCGCTGAGTACGACCCCGCACCGCTCCGCAGACACCGCGGGCTCCGCAAGGTCGCAATCTTCATACCTCGCTTGCATCAGCTTTGGAGTTGCACGGACACTAGCACTCCGGACGCAAAGCGAGACGCAGTACTGGAACGCGCGCCCCGCACTCGCAGCCATGCAGCCTACGGCCGCGAGGCCTGCCTACGGGCCACGGGGGCAAAGTGTAAGTGTTAATTGCAGATCGATAGATCGAGCCGCTTGCAGTGGGTTTATGCTTGCTGAGTGGTCCAGTGGTCCAGCATGCAGCAAGGGGAGCACGGCGCGCACGCAGGTGAGAGAAAAAGGGATCGGCTGGTGGGCCGGTTGTATCACCTGTTTTCGCCTTGCACCCCTGGCTGGCACGCCTGATGCCCCGTCATGACATGCCTGTCGCTGCCTGCCTACCCCCCTCCTGAACGCGCACCTGAATCCATCCCTGCACACACACAGGCGGCGTCGTGGCGCTCGCGGGGCAACACTGTACCTGCGCCCTTGTGCCCAACACCTTGACGCTCTTTCAACAACAGATGCAGATGCATGCATAGCTCGAGTAACACACCGAGGTCAAGAAGTGGGCAGCGTAGAGAGCCCACATGTGAAAGCCCTAGCATGATTGCGCGAAGTGAATTTTGAGTTGCTGGCATATGATTCGGTCCCTTGCTCAGACAGATCCTCCCAGTCATTGCAGTCTTCCTGGCTGTAGTGGACCTGACGGACCTGCTGTCCTGCTGTCCTGGTGTGTCCTGGACTTGCTGGACATCCTGAGTCTCCTGGGACCTGACCTGGGAGCCAAACTGTGTGCAGCATGTTAGAGGTTGGTGGCCGTTGGACCCGTTTGAACGCCGTCGAGGGATCGAGGGCCGGTCTCGTGTGCCGCCTGGCCCAGCTGGGTTTAGGCTGGCTTAGGAAGGTGCCGCTCGTCCCTGGGTGGCCTGGTCCTGATCCTGGGTGTGTCCCTGGATAATCCCTCAGCCCCCCCCCCTCTGTTCTCGGCCCCGCGTCACGACCTCTGCGACTCCATTATACTCTCCCCAATCAGCACTTACCCAGCGCCTCCAGCCAGCCAACCAACTAGAAGCCCGGTCACATTCCACGTCCTGACTACCTCGCTACTCTGCATCCATCCACCTTCTTGCTCCTTTCGTTCATTCACCTAGCACCAACCACCGCCCCCTTGCATCACCACACATTCACGCATCGAACGCATTTGCATTCAGCCCGCCCGACTCCGCCCCCACCGACGCGCGCGCCCCTCTCACTGCCCCCTCCCAACACGCATTACCCGAACGAGAAGAACAATCAGACGCAACCCCCAGCAAACGTCCGTCTGACCAGTAAAGGAGCTTTGGGCACCCCGACACCGACAAGCCCCCTTCTCTAAACGCACGCACGTCTGCCCGACTGGGCCCACCTCACTGCCCAGCTCCGCGCGTCCGTCCCACTTGTCATCCCCCGTGACATTGGCTGCGCCGACGAATGGATAGTGCAGGGCCTACCACTCTCACCCACTTCGAGCCCGTCGCTGCCCACATTCGAGCAGCGAACGACGCTATGACCACCACCAACGGGATTCATACACCAAGCTACGGCGGTGTTGTTTCTACCGGAGCTGAGTGGGATTTCACGCGAGCCCTAACAGCGCCAGAAAGTGAGTTTTTCTTTCCACCCCTACCGTCACCGATACCCGCGCGGAGCGCTCCGACGTACCTTCCTCACGGTATCCGACGTTGGAGCCACCCTTTTGTGGGCGGTTGCGCATATTCCTGTCACCCCCTCTTTCTCGACCGCTAGCTTGCTTCTTTTCTTCCCCATCCCGTTACCGCGCGTTGCTAACTCTGGAATCAGTCGTTCCGCATCCCGGTCACCCCACCGTGCCGCGAACGACCACCGTTCCGTGTCGACACCAATGAGTCCCCCCGGAGATCCCTCCGCCGCCGTCTCGGGCTCGACTGCATCCGCGTCTGCGGGCAACTTTGGCGCCCGCTCGACGCCCTCTGAGGAGGCGAGGAATTATGTAGGACGCAGCGTCACCGCGTCCCAGCAGGCGACGGCACAGCAGAACTCAACAAAGGGTTCTTCCCCGAGAACAGGCGCATCCCCAGGACAGAAGCAATCCTCGACTCTGGCTCCTCCTCAGGCTCCCGCCTCGTCACAACAGTCCCAGTCACAATCGACAGGTGCTGGCGGATCTTCCCGTCGCCGCCAGTACCGCCAGGTCGGCGACTGGGTACTGCAGAAGACGCTCGGACAGGGTTCCATGGGCAAGGTCAAGCTTGGTGTCAACGTGAACACCCACGAGCGAGTAAGTCTTAACGATGAATTGCAGAGGTCTAGGCGCTGACATGACTCCCAGTGCGCTGTGAAGATCGTGCCTCGCGTGCGGGAAGACCACAAGTCGCAGACGGACTCGTCGGGGAGGAACAAGGATGAATCTAAGGAGATTCGAACCGTCCGCGAGGCCTCCATCTCGCTGCTCCTGCATCACCCCTACATCTGTGGAATGCGCGACTTCTTAGTGCACCAGAACCACTACTACATGGTGTTCGAGTACATTGACGGTGGCCAAATGCTCGACTACATCATTGCGCACGGTCGATTGAGGGAACGTGCGGCGCGCAAGTTCGCGCGTCAGATCGGTTCTGCCCTCGACTACTGCCACCACAACAACATTGTGCACCGTGATCTGAAGATTGAGAACATCCTTATTTCGAACAATGGCAACATCAAGATTATCGATTTCGGTCTGTCCAACCTCTACTCGCCGCACCGGCATCTCTCGACCTTCTGTGGTTCGCTCTACTTCGCCGCGCCCGAACTGCTCAATGCCAAGCTCTACACCGGTCCCGAAGTCGACATCTGGTCGTTTGGTATTGTTCTCTATGTGCTGGTCTGCGGCAAGGTGCCCTTCGACGACCAGTCGATGCCGGCGCTGCACGCGAAGATTAAGCGGGGTCTTGCCGAGTACCCGGCATGGCTCAGCAGCGACTGCAAAGCTCTGCTCCAGCGCATGCTGAACACCAACCCCCAGGAACGCGCGACGCTCGCCGAGGTCCTTTCCCACCCGTGGATGACTAAGGGTTACGAGGGTCGCCCGGACTCGCACCTGATCGTCCGCGAACCGCTTCGTGCCGATGAGGTCGACATGGAGGTCATCAAGCGGATGCAGGGCTTCACCTTTGGCACGCCTGAGGAGATCTACGACAACCTGCAGCGCATCCTCAACAGCGAGCAGTACCTCCGCACAGCTGCGGCATGGGAGGCTACACGTGAGCGCCGCCGCTCGTCGGCCAACGGAACGATGGGCTCGATGAACAACGACGGCGAGTCGCCGAAGAAGAAGCGGTTCTCTGGGTTTGATCTGAAGAAGAAGCTCTTCAAGGAGGAGAAGAAGCCCGATGAAATTCAGGCCGCCGTCAAGGAGCCTCTGGACCCCAGCAGCGGCTTTGACCCGCTGATCTCGATCTACTTCCTCGCGCGTGAGAAGAAGGAGCGCGAGAAGGTCTACGGCGCGAGCCACTTCGCGTCCTCCAAGGTCAGCCTTGAGGGCCAGACCTCGACGATGAACTACGAGCAGTCGCTCGCCAGCGTTCCCGAGCCTCCCTCGGCTCACGCCTCGACGTTTGACACCAAGGCCGCCACGAATGCGACTGTTCGCGATGCCGGCACCGCCGCTTCAGCCAGGCGACGACCGGACGAGCTGGGCAGCAGCGCCCCACCGGCTACCGCCGTCATGTCCCATCCCGCCGCCGACGCCGCGCGCAGCAACATTGCCGATGTCCCTATTGCCCACCGCCGCGGTGCGACCACACCACAGGTCCCCTCCCCCTCTGCTCCCTCCACCCCTGCTGCGCCCCTCTCCGCCCCTATGGTCGCCACGCCGCCATCTGCTGCCCTCGCCGAGGACGAGCATGCCGAGGGCGTTCCCATTCCTGCTGCCACGGCGACCCCGGCTTCGGGAGCCGGCGCGTCTGCCGGTGCCATCACCACGGCCATGGCCGGCACGACATTGTACGGCCGCGAGACTGGTGTCTCGTCGAACCCCGCCACGGTCGTCCAGGCCACGACGAGCGAGTGGCCTGTGCCGCTCGGCATCATCCAGGACAAGAGCGGCGGTATCCGACCGATCGGCGCCCCTGAACTGGATGAGATCGAACCCGCTGACGTCGCCAACATCGACGTCAAGAGCGTTTATCTCAAGGGGCTATTCTCGGTGTCCACGACGAGTACGAAATCTGCGCGCACATTATTGCGCGACATTTCGCACGTCCTGGACCGCGTTGGCATCAAGTACCGCCCAATCCGCGGCGGTTTCGAGTGCATCCATGTGCCGTCGATCGACCTCGCGAGCGTCGTGCACGGCGACGAGGCGCGATCACAGCTGCACGTGCCGCAGACGGACAGCGGGCCCCTCGAGAACTCGCCGTCGAAGAACAAGCTCACGTTCAAGCAGAATGCGGCGAGCAGCTCGAGCACGCAGCAGCGGGGAGACAGCCCGGCGCCGGCCGGTCTCGGCACGAGCAGCGTTGGTGCCGGCAGCGACGGCGTCGCGCCCGGGTCGTCGGGCACCGTCGGCATGCTGGACAATGCCTCTGTGCCGTCTCGCAAACTGGACATCATCGACGACGACCCGTGGGGCACGATGCACGGCGCTAACAGCCCACTGTGCGTGCGCTTCGAGGTGTTCGTGGTGAAGGTGAGTTAAACATAGCTGGTCCATAACTAACAACCAGGTCCCCTGGCTCCCGTTGCACGGCATCCAGTTCCGCCGCGTCGGCGGCGACGGCTGGCAGTACCAGCAGCTGGCGAAGACGATTCTGCGCGAGATGAGGCTGTAAGGCGGAGTGAAGTTGAAGGCACCTCTTACATTACGAGCATCCATCCATCCACAACCACCCACCCAACATCACCCACCACCTTTTACCTAGACTTTTTTGATGACGACCACCTAATGTGCAAGCAAGCCCTGCAAGCAACTCTGCGACTGTGCGGAAAAGATATTTGTTTTGTGTGTGGGATGTATACGACCCGAATTGGCACGAGATGCAGGTTGCTGCGGTGTGCTTGCTGATGCTTCTGCAGGTCCTGCACACACCATGGCTAACACAAGCCGAAAGGGCCAAAGCTGGCAGATACTGACACCGACAGTTACTGACGCCGTTCTAGCCGCTGATGAGACCCAGGAAAGTGACCCAACAGCCGCCAATGTTGGGAAGTCGCAGACAGTCTCGCGGCACCGGTGCAGCAATCCTAACAGCAATCCCACTCGGTCGAGCGTGGCTGCAATCGATACTGTCGCCGATACTGACGTACTGCAGACATTATTATGACTCTAGCATTTGATGCTTGCTGTAGCTCGCCCTCTTGGCCTGCTGGTAGGAAGCATGCTGCTAACGCTGTAGCGGTCATTGATCCCACGAAGCCTTGAGCGCACAGCAGAACGAGGAATGCTCCAGCAGACACGTCCTTGCAGTGACTGATGTAGAAGTGGTAACTAAACCGCAAGGCGCTCATACGAACTCGGCCGCTGCCATCTCTCTGCATTTGGACGGCTATCGCTACGATGCTATTGTGGTCTCCTCACCCGTGAACGGGTCAGGCAATCGCCAACATACAGGTACTGCTGTCTCGTACTGACGTATGACCCTCGACTGCCCCTCTTCGCAAACAAGCCCATAGACGATGAGGAACGGTGCGATCCGCCTTCAGCAGAGGCGGAGTCGTCGAGCTTAGCCCCTTGTTTGCGGAGCTGGAAGCGGGGTTCTTGAAACTCGCCACTCTTCCTCGCAGTGCGGAGCTTGAGGAAGTTGCGGAAGTTGGAGACACCGCGGACGGCGACAACGTCCGAGAGGAAGAGATCGAGGTGGCGCCGAGCGGCGTGGGGGCGAAGGTAGGCCATCCAGGCCTGGAACGCATCGGGGTCCTCATAAGGAGGGGGGTTAACCGAGAGGTATTTACTTCGGGCAAGCCTGGAGGAAGAGTTCCTTGAAGACCTCGAGGGAGGCGAGCTGGTCTCCGTCGTGCTCCTTGGCTCGCCCATCTCACCACGCTGAGCAACTGGAAGCAGCTGGCAAATATCTCACGAAGAGCTTCAACAATCTGGGTAGATGATGAGGGCAGATAGCTGTACTCTCTAATCCCTCACCATGGACTTCGCCCTTCCTTGCGCGCAACGCTGCCGAACAATAAGGACCGGATGCTCGCCTTCGCAGATCTGAATGTTGGAGACGAGGAGTTGTTATACGGCCCGCCCTCGTTGTTTACATGTCGCTGATGTTGCTGCGATTGCTGACGCTGTCGCTTACACACTACTACAGTCCACTTGACGGTAATCGCCAGAACCCCTGGACGGTGATGTTGTCCCGCGAGTGCTGCAACGGGTCTTGCCGCTGCCGCAACGCCCTCACTGCGTTAGAGTTCCTCCAGTGCCGCTTCCGAATCCGTTGCCTGTCGATACTTTTGCAGTCGCTGGCGAAGCTCTTCAAACTCGAACTTCGCCACTCAAGCACAGGCAGACGCATGCACGTGAGCCACCAGTGGGCAACGAAGAACGGCACACCCGGCACACCCCCGCGGCCCGCGTCCGCGATGAGGTCATGCGTCATGTGGTTCGTAACGGACACTTTCGCTCGGCACATGACTCATGACACACGGAACACGAGACGGGTCCCAATCCCCGGGATGTCGGGCCGGGCAGCTTGCCGCCTGTCTTGGGCTTTCCCTCTGTTCATCATTTCCATGCTCACCCACAGCGTCACACTGAGTGCAGAGTTGGAGCTGGGAGGACCTGGAGCCTGGGGAGACCTTGGGAGACAATGGGGAGCCCTTTGTGACGTTTGTCACTCCCTCATACGTCCCCATGCGAGAGGCCCGGCGCCAGCGGTCCGGGGACTGGGGCACTGCGTCATGCGTCATTGAAGATCGCACCGTGTCACCGGATCCAGCACTGCTCCAGCTCCCACGAGCAGGTGCTTATCTCTGCATTGGTGCCGGCCGGCACACGGCACACACACGGCACACGGCGGCATGTAGTCGGCACAAAGCGCAACATGGCATGACGTCGGCGTGACTGGGGATCGGTCCGATATCATCATCATCATCATCGGCGCAGCTCTGTAGGAGCGGCATCATCAATCCCACTTTGATCAAGTTCGCTTCCAGAAGTAAACCTGACGGACCCAAGAAAGCGAAGGAGGTCCCAGATCCCAGATCCTCTTGAGGCATGATGAGGCATGGTGAAGCATGATAAGTGACCATGGCAATCGCCGGGGTACCTCACCTCTCTTCATATCGAGGCAATTCGTGGGACCTTGCTTGGGACCTGCCTTTGGACTCAGACTTGGGACCAGCCTTGGGACCAGACTCGGGGCCTGCATTGGGACCTGCCTCGGGACCTTGGGTCCATGGAGCAGAGGAGATGGATGTGACGAGGCACAAGCACGAGTTACTGGAAACAGGAAGCACGTAACTATGAATACTCAACAACTCAAGGCTCGTTTACCGCGGCTCTCCCTGTCTCTCTGCCCGCAACCTTCCTCCTCACACCTGACGTTGAGTCTGACTGACGACTGACCGAAGCGGGGTGGACGGCGCGTTCCTAAAGGACCCCAGGGAGCGCCGCGCGCGGCGCGCGGCGCGGTGCCGTGTGGTGCCGCAAGCCGCTCGCTAAGGTCGCTAGGCTCACCGCATCCCCACCAAGACGTGGCCGTGCCGATGCTGACTTATCAATGGGAAGGGGATGGATGTGGCAGGGTGTGCGGAGCAGATGCGCACAAGGGATGACAGGAGAGGAAGAGTTTGGGTGAGGGGATGGGAGCCGGTGGCAGGCGGGAACAGAGTATTGAGGGAAGACACAGGAGAGGAAGGACACACATGGAAGGAGGCGCATGCAGGGAAGCTATGAGCGGCGACGAGTCCGACAGCGCGACGGCTGGGGCTGGCGCTGGTCAGGCTTGTCTTACTTATCCCGGAGTGCGACAGACTCACCTGATGTGCTGTGGAGCCATATGACACTGGGATCAGTAGGACTCGGCGAGATGTACCCAGCACTCGCCGGGAATTCCAGATTTCTGGCCACATGTCAAGTCCACGAAGCCCCTGCTCGATGGGACCCCTGCTTCAAGAGGGGTGGAAATTTCCAAAGAGGGTGGGTTCGAAACATTGGGGTCAGGACTGCATTGTGTGAATGCTAAAGTATAGTGCACTGCTGACGGGATGCTGCCGAGACACAACGAAAGACACTACGGAAGGCGTGGCGGAGGAAGGTCGCTGACCGAGGCTCATGCCTGTGAGAGATGCTGGCCAGACGTGTCTTCTCAACGTAAGCAGCGGGCAGGAGAAGCCCGCCGACACGGGTCTTTGCTCCGGAATACACCGACACGCGCTGGTCGGGGCTCTGACGAGAACAGCGAGGAGGCAGGAAACATCCGAACAACACTGAATGGAAGTGGCCGAGAGTGCGGCAATTTGGGACACCATATGGTCACGGCGGAAGAAACCTGAACAGAAATCACAAGGTCAAAGGAAACTTCTGCGTAGACCCGCGAGGGGTGTTGCGATATCCGCAGCAAATGACCCTCGACCCCCGAGCGGAGCTGCATTGATCCCTGCTGGGGATTGCGCCGGTTGGTGCCGAGTGCACCGCCTCGGTGAGCGCAATGTGGCCCTTCTACCGGAATCAGGTGGTTTACGTGACCGAGCGAGGCGGGCACTCCGGATCCCACTCGACATCTGTGCGCACGGCTCGGACAACAGCAATGCACACTGAGTGTGACGAATGTCGTTGAATGGGAGCAGGGCAATTTGCCGGAATCGGTGCATTGGGCGTGACGCGCCGAACACGCGCCTCCTTTGGCTCGCTCTGTCGCTGCTCGCATGACCGAGCTCCGCTGAATGAGCATGACCGAGGCCACCGAGCCAGGGTCGCCGAGCGTGCCACAATGTCCCGATCGAGCAGCCCAGATCGAGATCTCCACCTACCTGGGCACGCCGAAGCCCTCAGATCCAACCCACTTTGGACGTGCACGAGCTTCGGTCCCTCAGCACCGAGGTGGCACAGAGGCGTACGCAGTGGGCACCGAGCTGGAATCACGCCGAGGTATTCGAATGTCTCAGCGCAGTATCTCGCAGCATTGTGCCTCTGGTTATGCTTAGAGGTGCCTTGCACCACACCGAGCGACACAGCAGTGTGGCGTGCGCTGTACCGTGGCAACTTGCCAAACACGGTATGCCTCGGTTTTGGAGTTCCAAGGAAGCCAAAGGAGGGTGCTCTGTGGCGGTATGTTGTGGAGCCAGGTCATGGCGGGGAGGTGCCTTCGCTAGAAGTGGTGTCAATGGTCAGCCTGCGGCGACATAAGATTCAAAGAGACAGTCAGTCATCAGTGAGAGGGGTTCAGAAGCAACGAGTGCATAGAGCGGACGTCAAATGCAGAAGGCGAGGGATCGGGACAATTTGTTGGCGTGGGCTTGGAAGGGTAGGCGCACGTGAAGTTCTCCACGCAACAACTGTATCGCCGCGACAAAGCGGCCCTCCTCGTTGCTACAGCCTCCTGCTCCAGAGTCATCTTTGAGGCAGTACAAGCAATGCTGCTCTTGACGATGAGCTCGATACGAGTAAAAGAATCGTGCCCTGCGGGCAGCGGGCAGCGAGCCATACTTCTGGTAAAGGAACATTTCATGTGGCGCAAGGATCCCCTTAGCGCGTGCTGCGCAGACTTCTCTAGACGTGCCGCCCTCTGGTAGGCCTCGCTTTTACAGTACCACACTTCGATGTTCCCTCCTTCTCCGGTCCTCTCAGAGGGGAATGCAGTGGCGGTGCTCGACAGGCATGCGCTCAGTCGACTGACACACGGGGCCGTGGTCGCCCTCGTCGTGCTGCCAGTGCCCATCACCAGCCGCCGAGAACCGTCACTGCCGGAACTACTCGTTCGATTGTTTTGCCTGTAGTTCTTCCAGAGATCTGGCCTTGGACTCGGCTGAGTGGCAAAGTGGCCCGAAGTCGACGCTATTGCGAGCTACGCCGACACTACGGTGTCTGAGATGTTGGGCCCGGTGTGATCTGTGATAGTGCCACAAGCGCCATTCCAGCTGCGGGGTGCTGCCGAACATGGTCCGGTACGAGCGGAACTGTGGGCTGTGAACAGCCGCGGCGCTCACGCGGGCACTGACGGAGTGACAGCCCACAGTTCCGTCGGACCGGCAGCGCTCGGCGCGTGGGTGTCCGTGTAATCGGCCCCCCTGCCCCCACGACGTCGGGGTACTTCAGCAGCGCAATAAAGCCGGAGGTACGTGTTGATTAAGCTGGGGTACTAGCGACGGGCTATGACGAGCTGAGATGTTTTATCGGATGGCATCGAGCGGTCCCCTCGACGCTGGAACGGCGCTCCTGCGGGAGATCTGCCGAAATTAATGTACTGAAGCGCGGGGGAATACACTATAAGTCAGCTGTCATTGAGCTCAATGTCCGCGGAGAACGAGGAGGTTCTGTTGGATAACTTAGAGGCGGCCGAAGATATTAAGAGAGTGCCACTCATGACCTCGGTGTTCAGGACTATACTTCGGGTCCGCCTCACGCCTGTTTCGGTGAGTGTCACTGCATGCCCGAAATGTCAAGAGATCGCCCAGACTTTGGCAGTCATCAGACGCTCCTCGACGTAGAGAAAGGCCGGAATTGAGCTGCCGGCGCCACACCGCCGCCTATTGCTTGGGCCCTGCCAACCCTAGAATGGCAGAGTGGGACACCACGCCATCGCCGATCGCCCGCGGTTAGACCCATCATGATAGCTGCGGGCAAATGTAATCGACGGGAGATGTCGCCTTGATGTATGTAGTTACTCGACTTACGTGTATGAGGTCTGTCACTAGAACTCTTCCGCGGGTTCAGTTCAACATGAATAGGGCCAACGGAAATTGTGCAGTGAATTACTCGCTCTGTACCCGCGGCTAATCACGCTGCGGGGTGACACACCATGGGGCACTTCGGCTCGTCTGCCCGCTGGCCGCTCGGCACACCTGTCTAGCCCCATAGGCCTACGTCGCTGGCTGTTTGACACCTCAGATATCGTTGTCAAATCAGTGTCGAAGATCCGGAGAGCTTCGGGTTCGTGCCGCATGGGATCGCGTAGGCATGCGGATAATGGTGGCTCGAGGGGTAATGGTGGCTCGATGGGTAACGGTGGCTCGAGAGATGTTTGTTGCGGTGGGATGTTGCGGGAACGCAATGATGTCAAAGAAGCTGGGGGTACGTGCACAAGCAGAGGCTTGCTCAACATCAGTACTTGACTATCGTGGATGCGATGCAAATGGTTGGGTCCTCGGAACGGAGCTGACTGTGGGAACACCGTCGGAGCACTCGGCTCCGCCAGGCTCTTCCAGTTCCTACCCAGGTCCTTCGCACCTGGATCCAGTCGATCCCTGCACCACGGCAATGCTGCTGGGAGCACAGCAAGCTTTGTTCGTTATGTTCACGCGGGCCGGAAACTAACTAACGGGTACGCCGTTACTGCCGCCTTGCCGTTTGTTTACGGTCGCGGGCAGGAACACTTCAACGTTCGTCCGTCCGCTTATGTCAAGTAGGGGCAGTTTCGCAGGGCCCGGGGGAAAGAGGCCCAGCTGCAAGCGACGCCGCCTGTCCATTGTCGCCGGACCCAGGTATAACTCTGCACAGCTGAGAACTGCAGGCGAGAGGTCGACCAGTTAGAGACCTCACCGATTACCAACTGTTCAGCCTGTAACAACCTGGCCGCGATCACTGGAGTGCCGCCAGCTCCATTCGCACTAGCCTAGCTAGGCCAGACTTGGTCCGGAGCTCGTAACGGGGTTATATCGTACGCGTGCACGGGGTGATGCCAATGCTTGCCCCTCGATTCTCGGTCCACGATCGCAGGAGGTCTCGCACGGTCCACTGGAGCAATTCACGGGCTAACCTGTGTCATGACCATGAGGGCGGCAGCCGTACCGCACGAGACAGACATATCTCGTGATTTACAGAAAGCATTGAGGGGAGGTGGGGAGAGCCGCCCACGCTAACCACCGTTCCGTGTACTCGTGAATGTCGCGTTAGCTTGTGGATACCGTCACACAGCCGCTGGAACGGCACTAGAGTGAGACACGATGATGGTTAAATGGGCCATGAGAAAGTGGAGGACCAAGAGCATCCTGAAGCTTGAGGTGAGTTTGCTCTCACGAACCTGAGCGTGCCACCCGTTGGGCACAAGATCACGAGAGGCGTCAAGGGTCATCGGAGGGGCCGAAGCGGCCGAATGAGCACATCCCAACGAGTCCCAACAGCGCCCAAATAGTGCCGGGCCTGAGTGACTAACAATTCAGATCGGTCAGATGATCGCCACAACGTTCACTTTGCTTAGAGCCGGGCGGGGCGTGGATCGGCGATACCCTCCCATCAGTATCCTAGGAAGCCCCCCAAATGTACGCAAAGCTCTGTTCCCGCATGCCCATGCAAGTGTTGGAGCGTGGAGGGTTTCGTCGCTCGTCCAGAGACGGCGAGGAGTAAGCAGCCTCAGTTTGAGACATGATACAGGTCCACTATCGAGAGCGGAAGCGGTTCCCAGGCTTGCTTCAGGCTCCGGGTCCGCAGGCCCGCCCACCTTTCAGTTGAGCCTTGAATGGCAGGTTCACTGTCCAGCCGCTACGGACCATCGGCGTAGAGGCCGACATTCATAGACTGCACGATAATCCTAGAGTTACATGGACTGCGCACATTTGAACAAAGCACAGGCCGCTCCGAGAAACTCCGCATGCTCTGAAAGGCGGTTTGAGGGTTGCAAAGGACTCTTCAATCTCGCGGGTCAGGACGACAGAACAGGCAAACGCCGTAACGTTGCTGATGGTAGGGGACATTGCCACACACGCAAACGTCATACTGCCTCGCGTTGTGGACACCTACGCAAGTGTGGTGTGCGCCATCTTTACCCCGAGGTGGGCGAAGGCGAGGGTGGCCGCGATCCTGTGATCTGGCGATTTGCGATCGAACGAGAAGATTGGATCCGACGGGGTTGTCGGAAGGCGGGAGGGTATCACACCCTCTACGCTTTGACGCCATTTACAGTCCCATTCTTAATTGAGTTTGACCATGCCCGAGTAACCCGAGTTATTGAGTTATTCAAGAAGCGAAGGCAGCGCGGTACCGGCAGGTGCAAGGAGGCTCAAGCTCTCGTACCTGCGGGCTCATACGGTGACGCCCTCATCTGTGGAGCGCATCAAACACTGTGGGCGCCGTTGGTCGTATCGAGTTTCCAAAATGCCCGCTCAAGCCACATCCAGAGCTGTGACAAACGAACCGACAATCCATATGTCTACCCGAATGTATTGATCCGCTCATTCAGCCTGGAAGCATAAACTTCAAGTTCCGGCGGGGCTGCAGGCTACACCGGCGCACTGGTTGGCCATAGTTCGATGCATGAAACACGGCCCAAATGATGAACCCACTACTAGACGAGAACCCACTGTGTGTAGCCAGCCGCTGGCCATGACTGCAAGACAGAAGGTCTCGCTATCGTCGCCCTCCTGCTGTGGCTCGGACACGGTGGTCAGGATGGGCTGGAAAGGACATCGTCCCGCATAGTGATATTAAGCTTCAGCTGTGCACCAGTGTCAGGTTGGGTATGGCTGTGCTCCAGCTATCGAGCACGGCCAGAAACCCGGAGGAGTACGTCACTTCGACATATTAAAGTGAAATTTCTTTTTCTGGGTATGGTCTCCAGATACGTTCAGGTATTCTCATGAATGCGGTCATAAACACGTAAAATACCACGTAAACAGACGCGATAATGGCATAAACCCGTGGTGCCTCCTCACTCCCGGCGTGATTCGCGAACTCCGCTGTCCAATGAACGACGGATGCAGTATCATCCCGACCTGGCTTTGTAAATCCAGTCAAGGGCCGGACGATGTCCTTCCAGTTCATCCGCATGTTCTTGTACCTCGTCCTGAACCGCGCCGCGCGTCGGATGCGACATCGTCCGCGTGTTCAGATGCACGAATGATGGCCCATGCAGGCTCTGGCGTCGTCTGCGGGTACAAGCGTAAGGAGCCCATCCGTGTCTAACTCAGGGGTATTAGAGTTACTGGTATCCTGCCCTACGAGAAGGAGGGGGCGTGCTACACCGGATCGGCAGACGCGGTGGAGAGCCTCGGCTCCCGACCGCCCCACAAACGGGTTCCACTACAGTGGTAAGGTGTAGCCGTTCTCAAGAGTTCTTGAAGTAAATGACGTTTTAGATATGCATGCCTTCCCTTATCCCTGTCCTTCTGACCGTCCTGCCGTTCCTTAACATTTTCCTTACCCTTAGCCACATTACGATCTCTCGGGCCGTAAGGCATATTGGCCGTGCGAGTTAAAGGGTTAGACGCAAAGTGCGCTCCCACGATATCGAGTTCGGCTTTTTTTCCTACTGTAGGCCCTTGATGATCTACTGTTCGCTGTTGTTGACTACCGTTCGATGGCAGGTCGCCGGACACTTTGTATCTACCCGCCGCCAGTTGCTCGCAGCTCTCCCCGACATAGCTCGCCAGGCAAGACTCGCCCAAAACTCCGTCGCTATCGGAAAGCGGCCTAATGGCCATCGCTGATGATGCCGATACGCGAAGCGACAAAAACAGGCATGTACCACACTTTCTTATGCCCATAGCGAAATCTGGCTTTGAGCTCCGATACGAGTGACCCAAAGCTTTGCAAACCGCAGCACCCTAGTAGTCCCCGACGGCAGACGCCGTGTACTGCATGTTGAGCGTAAGGGTCTTGGCCAGACCTTCCCCACTTTGGTCGCTCCCAGTGCGGCCCAACTGCCGGCCCGTCCCCTTCGCCTCTTCTCAGCGCCGCGTATGCGCGGCGCCGCAAGTTTCGCCACTTCCTTCGGCCCAGCAGTCAAGTGCCGGGCTTCACAGGAATACCAGTGGACAGAGCGTATCGGCCCGGGCCTTTGTCCGAGGCCTCAAGCCACATCGCCTCAGTGACTACCTCGTGACGGGTTGCGACGGCCCGCTTACCGTCATAAAAGACGCTCCTCTACACTGCATCAGCCTTTCCCGACGTCCCACCTCGAACCCTTCGGTGAAGTGAACGGGGAACGTCGTGCCCCGCTGGCTAAGCGGCCACTGCTGTGGCCACAACCTCCTTTAACCGATGCCGAGTTAATGCCATGAGTCGTCGCAAAAGCTAGGCAAGAGGGAATCATCTGGACAGCATCCCTCGCCCACTCTTCCCACCCTTCCATTGCGCTCAGCGATAGCCCGAGATACTGGATAGAGTAAGACCGTGCGGCCGGACAGATCTGGTAGTTCTGGTTGCGCAGCGCCTCTGAACTGCTCGCATCGCCGACGTAACACGTCGTAGGGACGTACAGCGTTGCAAGTAAGGGGGTGATTAGGGTCCAACGCATTGGGCCCCAAACCCTCAATGTCAGCGCGAAGAGGAGGGGAAGTCTCTAGTGCACATTGCAACCGAAGCCTAATGCCGGTTTCGACTTCCTGAAGCTCCCGGTGTTCCGGCCATGATGATCAATCGGAACGCACGTATGCTCTGTAGGCCCTCTGCTGCGCCCCTGCTCATGCGGTATCGACTGCCAAAGGAGGTGAGGGTCCGAAGCAGTGCTACCGAAAGCATATGGACGCCAGTTCTAAAACAGGTGTGCGCAATTGTGGCTCCTGGCCGCCAAACAGATTCACCAGGAGCGGCAAGAGCGTCGCCTGCAGTCTGCAGGTAGTGAGAAAAGAACGTAAGGCAGCGACGCCGCAGCGTCATCTCGAAAGATTGTTCGTCATGAGACGAGGGCGATGTTTAAGGAGAGAATCGTAACGGGTTCCTGATGCATTGAGTATGCTTCCCCGAGTGGGGACCATGGAGACTCGCAAGAACTCTTAACGATGGAGATGACTCGGGCGGCGAAGGGCGTGAGCGCGCACAAGCATGGAAGCCTTGAGCCTCTCCAACTGGACGGTGTCATACCGTGGAGCAGAAGAGTAGACTGCCGGGGAGACATGACGCGATGGGGGTATGAGGGAACAGCGGCTGCGAAGAGGCTAGGTACGACAGGGCATGGGCGGGCTTGGACGAGGGGGATGAGGGGGATGAGGGGGATGAGGGGGATGAGGGGGATGAGGGGGATCCGTAACGTTGCTGATGGTAGGGGACATTGCCACACACGCAAACGTCATACTGCCTCGCGTTGTGGACACCTACGCAAGTGTGGTGTGCGCCATCTTTACCCCGAGGTGGGCGAAGGCGAGGGTGGCCGCGATCCTGTGATCTGGCGATTTGCGATCGAACGAGAAGATTGGATCCGACGGGGTTGTCGGAAGGCGGGAGGGTATCACACCCTCTACGCTTTGACGCCATTTACAGTCCCATTCTTAATTGAGTTTGACCATGCCCGAGTAACCCGAGTTATTGAGTTATTCAAGAAGCGAAGGCAGCGCGGTACCGGCAGGTGCAAGGAGGCTCAAGCTCTCGTACCTGCGGGCTCATACGGTGACGCCCTCATCTGTGGAGCGCATCAAACACTGTGGGC